>NC_056749.1:212921836-213014336 GCF_019279795.1 Protopterus annectens | reverse complement strand
TGAGAAAGTCACTACAGCATTGCATGAGGGGAAAACAGGTCACACTGCTTACCTTGGCCTGGTCAAGGCATTTGGCACAATACCCCACTCAGGCACTGACAAACTCAAGAGGTTAGGTATAAACCCTTATGTCACCACACTGATAGCCAGCTGGCTCACAGACAGGATCCAGGAAGTTAGAACTGGGGAGTCCACCTCTACAAAGAGGGCAGTCACAAGTGGAGTCCCCTCAGGGATTGGTCCTGGGACCACTCCTTTTTGGCATTTATTTATTTAAAGTCTAGGCCAATGTCAGGGGAATCTGGCCAACTAAATTTGCAGATGACTGCAAATTAGAAAGCAGTCACAGAATCCCCCACTGACACTGATGTTCTCCAGGAAGGGGTGACAGACAAAAAACTGGCATCAAGAGTCATGAACTAAAACAAAATGCAAAGAAATGGACAATAGTATCCTTCGGGAAGGCATCCACCCCTGATAACTATCATACTGACAACACGCCCATAAGAGTCGACCCAGTAGTCAGGGACAGAGAGTAATCTAGCCTTGGACCATCATGTGTCTACAGTAGTGAGGAAATCATTCTATGTTGTGCAACTTGTAAACAAAGGTATGGCATTCCAGGTCCAAGGAGGTCATTGTTCCACTGTATTCAGCATGCATCAGATGTATCATCGAGTACAATGCCCCCCCTTTAGTATGTACGCAAGCAGGCACATTTAACAACTGAAACATCCACAGAGGTTCCTCACTAAAAGAATAGTGTGTAAGTAGCATGTCTTTATGCAGACCTCCTCAAAGCTCTATCCCTGTGTACTCAGTCCCCTACAGGCTGCTCAGCAGAGCTCTATCCCTGGTATACAAAAGTCCATGTTGATGGACCTCCTGTATATCCACAAAACAAGCAGCACCTGAATTACCCATTATAAAGACTTAAACCTTACTTATTATATAAATAGTACCTGCTGGAGAGACTGGCATTTATCCCACAGACTATCCCCTCTCTGGAACAGACTCCCAATCCATGTGCAGCAGAGGCAAAGTTCCTCCCTAACCCAATTAAAGTGCAACTTAGACAACTGAATAGGGAAAAGGAAATTCAACAGTGGTTTGGCACCTATGTCTCTAGAATAGACACAGACAGCCTGTAAAAGGTTCACCTCCCAGACCCCTGCTTGTAAAGTTTCATCTCCCAAGCCCCTACTTACACTTGTCAGGGGTACCAGAACTTGTCAGAGATTTGGGTTGAGTGGCTAGGCTTAAAAAGGCCCTTGTGGTCATCTGTGCATTACATGCCTATGAACCTATTTGGCCAAATAGGATTTTCTAGTAGCAGGTTTTCTTGTCTCATTTAATACCTGCTGCACAAGCTCAGAAAAAAAGGTGCCCAAGAGGAATCAAAATTCTATCAATCAAGCAGTCAAATGAAGATACTGTAGGATGGAGTGCATCAATAATTAAAAATTAGAAAAACGGCTAGCAGTAAAAACAATAAAAGGCACTCGGCAATATATAAATGAACAATTTATTAGCGCTTTCGTTTAGTACAGTCACCAAACTTCTTCAGATAAACTCCATATAAAATGTTATTATATTGTAGAAAAATGTATGACATCACAAATACAACCAATGAAATTGTTAGTCACCAGTTTAATTTTTTTTTAAATATATGTATATATTTAAATAACATTTACTTCACAATATTTATAAATTTAAAACAGATAAATGAATACATAAATGGATAAATAAATAAATAATATCATATGCCTTCATTTTAAAAAATCTATTAATAGAAATCATATGATTTAATCCTGGGGGACTACTAGCATTTAAATACATTTGCCAACAGGTTTCTTTGTTTTCTAATAATAGTTTCCATGGTCCCCCTCAAGGATCTTTTTCAACCTGATAGACAACAGAACATTTAAAATTATTATGTGTGGGATGTGTGCAGGTATGTTTAAATAGTGCATTTGTATCCTTACTGTGGGAAATGTCATACATATGCTCATATATTCTTTGGGATAGCTTACGCTCTGTCTTGCCGACATAAAAATTTTGTGCAGCAGGCAATATACCCTACCCCTTGTGTATAACAACTATATCTACCCTGAATTGAAATATGTTTGTTACCTATTTTCAAGCTAGACCCACTGAATACATATTCACAGTGACTGCACATACCAGAGGGAAACATTCTACCTTTATTTTTACCAACTAGTTGTCTTTCCAAAACATTTTTAAAATTTGGACCTCTCCTATATACAATATTGGGACTAATCCCTAACTTATTGGATAAACTTTCTTCCATAGTGATAATATTCCAGTTCATTGTTAAAATGTCCATCATAATTTTACTGCTGCCCTGAAAGGTGGTAACAAAGGGGAAAAAGGTCTCTCTTTTTCTGTCTTGTGGCCAATCCAAGTTGCTATTGGTAATGGTGTCATTAGTGTCTTGTATACTATTATCTCCACGTTCCATACCCAATATTGGCCTCTGCCTAAATTGAACAATGGGGTGTACACAGCTTGTTCACGCTTATTTATAACCTCATTATGAATCTGATTGACCATTCTTCTTGGATATCCTCTATTATAAAACATGCTAGATATAAAAGTACATTCAACAATGAAATCATAATCTGAAACCATACTGGCAGCTCGGACCATCTGGCCTTTAACTACTCCCTATGCTAGTAGTCCCCCAGGATTAAATCATATGATTTCTATTAATAGTTTTTTTTAAAATGAAGGCATATGATGGATAGTATTTATTTATCCATTTATGTATTCATTTATCTGTTTTAAATGTATAAATATTGTGAAGTAAATGTTATTTAAATATATACATATATTTAAAAAAAAAACTGGTGACTAAATTTCATTGGTTGTATTTGTGATGTCATACATTTTTCTACTATATATTAAGTAGCATTTTATATGGAGGTTATCTGAAGAAGTTTGATGACTGTACTAAACAAAAGCGCTAATAAATTGTTCATTTATTTATTGCAGAGTGCCTTTTACTGTTTTTACAGCTAGCCGTTTTTCTAATTTTTAGTTTTCTGCTGTTTGGTTCATTTCTGTTACGTGCATCAAAAATCCCCATGTCTGTGTGAATAGATCTACTCTGTAGGAAAGACTGTGGTAACTTCCATTGGCCATATGAGAAGAGAGAACCAATACTATACAGACCAAAATGAAGTTAAATGATTTGCACAGAATTCTTCTGGATCTTCAAAAAACGTTGGTAATCAGAGGAAAGGTGGGAAAGGCATAGAAGAACATTCTCATCAATGGAAAGAAAGTGGCATCTGTCTTCCAGGCCTTCCAACAGTATGTTGTGAATGGAGGCAAATCGATTTTTCTGGTGAGTTCCAATGAGATGAATAATATCTTTAAAGACCCTGGGGTGCAACTTCGATTCATGGTAGTTTGCACAAATTGAATGCCACTGTATTCTGTTCTGATGGAATGCATGCAGCCTGAAGGGACAGATTGCACCAAGTTGTGATTACTGGAGCTATATTAAAAGACTGAATGGCCACAACGTTGAATCCCAGTTCATAGAGACCACAGCATCAAAGAATACAATTGTTGAAAACCAACTGTTCAAATCGCAATAGTTAGCCAACAGCTCAGAAATCTGCATGCAAGTCAAAATGAATACAAGTATTTATTACGATCATGTTATACATACCAAAAGTAACATGCAAGATGTAACGTCTCAGCTGTAAGCCAACTACTGCGATTCGAGGATGAGTAGGCTTTTGAAAATGATGCTCTTTGATGCTCTCGTCTCAAACTGGGATCTGCTGTTGTGGATGTTCGATCTTTTAATACACATCTGTGATTTCCCATGCTAACATGGATAGCATACACAGGGGTTAAAAGCTGGTCTCCCCTTGTTTTGTTTGTGTACCACATCACAGTGGTTTTTTGTTTGTTATTAGTAACAAAGGTCCTGGAGTTCTCAAATGGTCCAAATTCTTCAATGAATTTAATAAGGTCAATATTTCTTTCATATTAATATGCTTTGACTTGAGATGATGGTACAAAACACTTTGTACTTCGAATCCCTTGGAAACTGTTCCCCATGAAAGTCTGATGCATCCCTGGTTATAGACTGAAAAACAGATGTAAATATTGGGAGTTCTGGAGTCAATATGGTCTTCTCTGCCCACTAATGTACAGTTTTGTACCTACCATAAATGTAGATGTTAGAGTGGTTATACTGCTGCAGTCATCACACTTGGGTTATCCTGTCGTCAGGCGGTCCCGCAGTCAGCCGAATCCCAAAGTCCTGGTCCAGCGCCGGTTGTCGTCACCTCTTCCCTGACGTCAGTGCGACAGGGGTATAAAAGAGACAGCCGACGCCATTTTCTTCAGTTTTTCTTGCCCCAGATGTCAGGTGCCCCCAACTAGGAAGGCAATACAATAGTTATGCAACAATACCTTAGTAGATAAGCAATAGTACTAGCTGTAAGCAAATACACCATACAGACATGCATCCAATAGATTGATGTACATGGAGTTGTAACTAACACCCTGGTATGTAGAGGGGATGGAGGGAGGGTAACCTGGACTGCAGCAGTATAACCACTCGAACATCTACATTTATGGTAGGTACAAAACTGTACTATGTTCATCGTGCTATACTGCTGCAGTCATCACACTTGGGTAGAATCCCAAAGCTATGGAAGGGTGGCTGGTACTAAACTGGGTTAGGTGATGCTAGGATGCCCTGCAGAACTGCAGTGGCAAAACCAGCTCTGTTTGAGTATAATGGAAGGTGGTAGTGCTTGGTAAAGGTTTGCACTGAACTCCAAGTAGCTGCCTCCAGAATGCCTTTGGTTGGAACCCCTCTGAGAAAGGCTGCTGAGGTTGCAGTAGCCCTGGTAGAATGGGATCTAATATTGACAGGCACTGCCTTTCCATGGTGCGAGTAGCAAAAGCGGATACAATGTGCTATCCATTTGGAGATGGTCTGTTTTGAAATAGCCTTTCCTTGTGAACCTGCAGCATATGATACAAAGAGTTGGTCAGTTTTTCTGAAGATCTTTGTCTTATCTAAATAGTAACGTAGCTGTCTGTGAATGTCCAAAGAGTGAAGGAGCCTTTCTCCTTTATTCTGTGGGTTAGGATAAAAGGTGGGTAAATGAATGGACTGATTCAAAGCCACGCTGGATACTACCTTGGGCATGAAGGTAGGGTTAGTTCGTAAAGAGACTCTGTCCTGATGGAAAATGATGAAAGGTTCCACTGCCATAAGTGCCTGTAGTTCTGAGACCCTGCGTGCTGAGGTAATAGCCAGTAACAAGGCTGTTTTCCAAGACAAGTATTGTAGTTCTGCTGAGAAAGCTGGTTTGAAAGGAGGTAGTGTTAACTTTTCTAAAACGAAGTTCAGGTCCCAAGTTGGTGTTGGTAGTTTTCTGGGGGGTCTTATATTCTTAGCCCCTCTGAGAAACTGCCTAAGTAAAGGGTGTGAGAAAATTGGGGGATCCGTATTATAGTGAGCTGAAATGGCTGAAGCATGGATCTTAATGGAGGAGAAGGAAAGGCCTTTGTGTAGCACCTCAGTTAGGTATTGCAGTATGTGAGGAATGTTTGGTGTCCAAGGATTTTGACCTTTAGCCTGGTGCCATGCACAAAATCATTTCCATTTGTCTGAGTACGTCTTCCTGGTGCTGGGCCTCCTGGCCTCCATAATTACATTCAGGACGTCCTTTGAGAGGCGTGTTGATTGATAATTTAAGGAATTCTCCATGCAGCTAAATTTAAAGTTCTGAGCTAGCTGTGACGGGTTTGATAGTTTTTCTGAGTCAACAGTAGTGGGAAATGAGGCAAGATCCATGGAGGGCTGAGAGTCAATTTCCTTAGTAATGGGTACCAGTGCTGGCGTGGCCAGTCCGGAGCAATGAGGATCTTTTGTGCTCTCTCTGATCTGACCTTTAATAATACTTTGGTCAATAGAGGTAGTGGAGGGAAGGCATAGACTGTCAGTGTTGTCCAACTGAATGATAGAGCATCCACTTTCCAGGCTAGGGAGTGATAAGTCCTTGTGCAGAATTTTTGTAATTGGCAATTGTTGGGGGAGGCAAATAGATTTATGTCTGGACATCCCCATCTTTGAGTTATCATTGAAAATACTTGTGGGTGTAGTCTCCACTCGTGAGGGTCTACCATATTTCTGCTTAATTCGTCTGCCAATATGTTTTCCTTTCCTGGCAGGAATTGTGCTTGTAGTTGTACTTGGTAGTTCAAAGCTGTGTGCCATAAGGTCATAGCCTGTCTGCATAAAGGGTAGGAGTGTGTTCCTCCCAGTTTGTTTATGTACCACATAACTGTGGTGTTGTCTGTCCTTATTAGTTGTTGTCCTGGATGCAAAAGGTCCTTGAAGGCTGTCAGTGCATTTTGCACAGCTAGCATCTCCTTTTGGTTGATGTGAAGATGCATTTGTTTTGCAGACCATTTGCCCTGTATGCACTTGCCCTGCCATGTGTACTCCCCAGGCGTAGTCTGAAGAATCTGTTGTCATGGTTTGCTGGAGGTAAGATGAAAGGAAGACCCTTGTTTGTTTGACATGCTTGAGCCCACCATAGGAACTCTTTTTGAAGGCAGGGAATGATAGGTATGTTTGTTTCGAGGCTGTGCCTGTGTTGAGACCATACACTTTTCAGGTACCATTGTAATTTTCTCATATGCAGCTTTGCATATGGGATTAGTTGAATGCAAGATGCCATGAACCCCAATGCCTGCAGGATTTTCCTTGCAGTGAGCTGGGTAAAAGTTGCTATCTTTTTGAAGTATTGAGTCAATTGTTTTTGTTTGTTTGGCGTGAGGTAAGCCATCTGGGCCGTTGTATTTAAGCTGGCACCCAGGAATATTATCTGTTGCGAGGGTATTAGTTCTGACTTCTTTTTGTTTACTGTGTACCCTAGGCAACTGAGCAGCTGTGTTACAAAAGCCAGATGCTGTAATAGAATGTCCTTGCTGTCCGCTTGGATCAGGCAGTCCAGATATGGATAAATTTGTATTCCTCGTTGTCTGCAATATGCAATTACTGATGCCAGGCATTTCGTAAATACTCTGGGCGCAGTAGATAAGCCAAAGGGCAATGCAGAGAATTTATAATGCGTTGTACCTGCCAAAAATCTGAGGTATCTTCTGCAATCTTGTCTGATAGGGACATGCAGGTATGCCTCTTTGAGGTCCAACATTACCAGCCAAGACTCCTTGCCCAGCATGGGAAGGAGCTGCTGTAGTGTGAGCATTTTGAATTTGGATACCTCCAGGTATGTGTTCAGAATTGAGAGGTCTAAGATGGGCCTCCAGGCTTTGTCCTTTCTTGGGCCTAGAAACAGTCTTGAGTAAAAACCTTGACCTTGCTCTTTTGTAGGTACCTTTTGAATTGCTTTCATATCCATGAGAGCTGAAATTTGCGTTTGAGCCTCTGTCCATTGGTTTGGAGGCAGATTTGGCATGCCTCTCATCCGAGGTAAAGTGTGGAAGTGAAATCTGTAGCCTCGGGTAATAATGTCCAGAATCCATTTGTCCTTTGTTATGATGTGCCAATTTTGTGGAAATAGAGCCAGTTTCCCTCCCAAAGGTGCTGCCAGGGCAATTTTGCTTGGCAGGCGAAGAGGGAAGTCATTGTGTTTATTTCCTGAAGGGTTGAGATCTTTCTTCTCCACCTCTTTGAGTTGCTGTATGCCATTGTCTAGGCCTGAAAGAACCTTGTGGCTGGCCTCTGCCCCTTGGGCGCCTGTACCTACCTCTTTGGGGTCTGTCTGATGCAGGAAAGGACCAGTTTTTTGATGGCCAGTTGCTGCTGAAACGAGGAGGTTGTACCTGTAAAAAATCGTTAACTGTTTGCATAGATTTTGCCTTTTCTTCCACTTTCTTCAAAACTTCCTCTGCTTTGACACCAAATAACACATCTTTCTGCAATGGGGCATCCAATAACTTTGCTTTGACATGTTCTGGTAAGGCTTGTTCTTTAAGCCAAGCATGCCTACGTATGACAGACCCTGTTGACAGCTGCTCTACATGAGGCTTCCAATGAATCAAAACCACACTAAGGTATGTTTTCCCACACCTGTTCTGCTGCATGCAGCAAATCCTGCATCTCTTTCAAATCTAGTTGATCTGTCTGAGGGATCAGCTTCTGCTTTAACTGTGTAATCAAATACTGTTGGTATTTTAGCATGTGGAATTGGCAGTTTAATGCCCTCATGGCCAAAGTGGCAGACGTATACACTTTCTTTCCCCATCTTTCTAATGCTGTGGAATCTCTTTCAGAAGGAAGTGGATTTTTAGCAGTAGAGGCTTTAACCCCTTTGGGACCCTGGGAAATGGTCTTGGGGTCTGCATTAGGGCTTTTGTATAGAAACTTATGAGTATCAGGAACTCGGTAGTATCTGTCTGGTTTAGCTGGTGGTAAGGAATCTGGGTTTAAACTGGATTCAGAGAAAACATCATCCAAAATGTCTAAAACTTGAGGGACTGCCAGGTGTCTATGTTGTGGAAGAAGAAACTCACGGAGTCTTTTCTTGGAGTCAGAGTAATCTTGGCCTTCCCAGTGGAAGTGTTCCCTCATGGGGTGTAAACTTTCCCCAAAAGAGTAGTCTTCAGGGGGGAGACAGAGGGAATGGACTCTTCAGCATCCGAGTCTTCATAAGGAGGGAAGGAGTAATCCTGGCCGTCAGAGATGCCTGAGGAAATGGATGCTTGGTCAGAGGAAGGATAATCTTCCTCCAGTCTAGGCCTTTTGTCAGGTGGGGGTTGGGATCCCCTGATAAGGGTAATTAAATCCTCGGCCATCTTAAGCATCTGTTTTTAGGCATAGGGGCCTGTGGGGGGGGGGGTGACCCCGGTTTTCTAACTTTCAAGGGGGCTTTGAGCTTAGCATGAGGCTTGGCAGAGGCAGTTGTCGGTTTGAAACCACCCTCTGAGACCAAAGGCCTATCCAATCTCCGTTGGGGCTGGCGTCCGAGGAGTGAGGTGGAACCAGATCCTGAGGCCCAACTGTTTCGGTTTGGGATGCTGTCAGAAATTCTGAATCAGCGGTAGTCAGGTGCTGCAAAGGCGCCTCGCTGAAAACCAGAGAACTGGCGTCAGGCCTTGCTGAGGCCTCGGTATCTGGTCTTGGCTGCCGGCCCTTATCTTTGCGTTTTTTAATCATTGCTGATGTCAGTTGCTCCGACGGCATGCTATAGTTAAATTTTCTGCCAAAATAATGCTGGGCGAATTCTGCCCTACGCTTAATTGTACGTTTGTTGAACCTAGCACAAAACCGACAACCAGAGACATCGTGGTCTGGGCCTAATAAGAATGAAAATCCTTATGAGGTATTTGCTTCCCACAAGAACTACAATTATTAACTTTGTCTGACATCGGTCTGAGGCAAGAAAAGTTTCCCCAACGGGGTACTTAGCTTTAGAGAAGACTTCAGGCTGAAACTCTATTCGAAAATTTCAGGAGCTGGCCGATCGGTACTTCGAACTGCTTCTGCTTCGGGCACCGCGCGGCAAGAAAGACTGAAGAAAATGGCGTCGGCTGTCTCTTTTATACCCCTGTTGCACTGACGTCAGGGAAGAGGTGACGACAACAGACGACGGACCAGGACTTTGGGATTCGGCAGACTGCGGGACCACCTGACGACAGGATAACCCAAGTGTGATGACTGCAGCAGTATAGCACAATGAACATCAGTTATTTCCTGACAAACCTCAGCACTGGGATTGTAAAAGACAAAGGATACTAGTGCTGAACTCCTACTCTCTTGAGAAATCACTGTATTTTCCTTGTGTTTAATCTGGCTAGTGGAATCATAAGGACAGTAGAAGCCATGTACTTCAATATCCTAAGATACTCCCTTGCTGTGGTCACGGTTTGATGAGAAAACTGCAAGAAATGGCGATGGTAAAATGTAATATTTTCTAGAGGTAGATATGACACCATTAGGAAAGTGTCTAGAAGGCAACTAAGAAATATTATTCTGTGAGAAGGAATTAGATGAAACCGTAGCTTTTGAAACAGATTCCTCACAAAAAGGCAGAGATTCTTGACAACTCTGAAAAAGTCTGTAAAAATAAGGCAATTGTCTAAGTAGGGAAATGTGAATACCCCGTAGTCTGCAAAAAGCAATTACTGGTGCTAGACATTTTGTGACAACCCGCGGAGCTCTAGAAAGATCAAAGGGTAAAGGAAACAGCTGAAAATGTGAACAAGAAACAGAAAACCTTAAATAGCATCTGAAATGTTTGTGAATGGCTATGTGATGATAGCTGTCTGAGACCCAGAGTCATCAAAAAGCACAGAGGAGGAATAAGAGGAAAAGTGAGACTAAAGGGTCAGCATTTTGAATTTTGAAACTTTTATAACAAGATTGAGGAAAGAGAAGTCCAGTAAATGTCTCTAGGCTCTCTCTTTTTTGGTACTAGAAATATCCTTGAATAAAATCCTTGTCTCTGCTGAGATTCTGGAACTAGTTCTAAGATGTTCTAAGATACCATATGGAAAAAGGATGGCAGGAACTCTCAATGTTTGGAGGAAAAGAGTTCCAACGCCACTTTAATCTGCTCTGGACAATTACTATCACCTAAGAATCTATTGTGATTTGTTTCTGTACAGGGAAACAGAAAGACTGCCTGCAAATTTATTGGAAAACCAAGTAGGGGAGGGAGTTGGGAAAAAAATAGTCATGCATTTTTCTTGGACTGCAATTGCGCTCGACCTGCAAATCTTTTTAATTCCCTTCCTTACTTCTTACACTGTTGCTTCTTAGAGTCCCATTGGGATTTCTTAAAGGACTTCCTATAAAAAGGCCCTACAGTGGAAGGACAGTTCATGTTGTACTTTGTTATGGGTGACTGAAAAAAGTGTTTGCCCCTTTAAAGTTCTCCTTTTCATCTGTTTTTTTTCAATGTCTAAGCTGAAGAGGTACCAAACAGTACCCCTTTTGTCCAAGGTAGCAGTAAGTATTTGTACCTTTATTTCTTTTGGAAAATTCTGTGATCTAAGCCACTCATATCTGCATATCACTGACCCTGTTGCAGCAGTTCATGACATTGCAGCAGCTGCATCATATGAATAGTTTGAAGAATGATTTGTTTGAGATGAAAGAAATCATGATGAGCAAACAGGATTTTATCTCAGACGAAGATAACTCAGCAATTGTTTTATTCATATCACTGTTCTAAAGGCTAGGGTAGGACAGAAAATGTACAGACCCACCCCATATCTATCAAAAGCCCTCCCACCCTTGTCTAAAGGCACAAATAATGTCCTTGGCCTAAAGAAACTACAGCTGGATCAGTTCCAGAGTTTTGAAATGGGAATTTATGGCAATAGGTACCCTGTAAAGCCTAGCCAGCTTCTTTAGCTACAGGAAGCTGCAGACAGTCTGGAAAAAACATTAAGCACTGAAAGCATCTTCCAGAGAACCAAAGACAGGGGAGATGGCCAGAGATTTAGGACTATCTGCCTGAAGACGTTCATAGTACCTTTTTTTTTAAATTACTGTTATAGGTTCATAGGTTCATACTAGGCTATCTGCCCTAGGGCATTTATAAGCCTAGCCAGAGTGTGTTTGGCTTTCACCACCCATTTTAAATGAATTTTGCTATGCCCTTTTTTGAGGTTAGTATACTGTGCCTCTGTCTAACAGTGACACAGAAGTGATACCCGGGGTAAACCTACTATCTCCCATCCACTCATCAAGATTCCTCTTGAAGAGAGTCAATGAGGGACTCTGCCTAACCTGGACTGGGATTTTATTCCAGAGTGAAAGGAGCCTCTGGGTTATGAATTTGTCCCTTCAGCATGTCCTATTTATTTCAGTGCTGAGGTTCAAGTCTCTCGAGCGCGTAGCTCGATGGGATTTGGATTTTCTGAGGTGCAGCATGTCCATTAATTCCGGGTTGGACATGGCTTTATATGTCAGGCACAGATCGCCTCTGAACAGGCGGTGTGTGTCACAGTAGATGCTATGGTGGTGGCAGCGGCCACCAAGAAGGAACTGTCAGAGACGTCCACTTCTGTCCATCCCCCAAACAGAGTCTCATACTATGGACAGATACCCAAAGTTCTTCTGAAAGCCAGCTCATTGGGAAAGAACTTAATACTCGTCGCCCCATACTGGCCTCGCCAAATCTGGTTCCCCTTCCTGTGTTCTCATTTACAGGAGGAGCCGTGGATTCTGGACCTTCTGACTCATAAGTCAGGTATGCTCCATCCCTCTCTTTAAACCCTCAAACTGACAGTGTGGCTGCTCTGATTCCAAACATTGCCAGGCTCCTAAACTTTCCAGTTAGTGAAACTTATCTTAATCTCATGTCATAAGGCTTCAACAAGGAAATTATGGCAAATGGAAAAGATTTTCTGCTTGGGCCGCAAAGCATGTCCTTGTCCCTCCAGCATGTCCTATTTATTTCAGTGCTGAGGTTCAAGTCTCTCGAGCGCGTAGCTCGATGGGATTTGGATTTTCTGAGGTGCAACTTGTCCATTAATTCCAGGTTGGACATGGCTTTATACGTCAGGCAAAGATCGCCTCTGAGCAGGCGGTATGCCACTGAGTAGAGCTGGAGTTTCTTTAACCGGGCAGCATATAGCATCTGTTTGAGCCCTTTGATCCTCTTGGTGAGGTACTTTTGGGATCTTTCCAGTTGCTGTAGGTGTCTGGTAAGGTACATCCCAAAAGGGGCATTATACTCAATTATGGGCCTGATGAGGGATGAGTAAAGAGGCACGATGACCTCCCCTGATCTAGATGTGAATCCCTTCATGATTAGGTGGGCTATATAAAATGTTTTTCTAACCACTTTGGCCACGTGGTTGTCAAATGAGAGATTGCTATCAACTTGGGTCCCCAGGTCCCTTATTACTTCTTCCGTACTTAATGTATTACCACCTATGTGGTAATTTGTGGGCACTTTGTTTTTGCCAAAGGGGATGACTATACACTTTTTGGCGTTTAGCTTGAGGCCATGGCTCTGGCACCAGTTGTCTGTTTCTATGAGGCCCTTTTGTAGGATGCTTGTGTTGGCTGGAGAGTCGATTATGGCGCCCAGTTTGCAGTCATCTACGAACTTGGTCAGCCACAGTCCTTCTGTGTTAGCCTGTACCTCCGAGAAATATATACCGAACAAGAGAGGTCCCAGGACTGAGCCTTGTGGGACGCCACTTGTAACTGGTCTGGAGTCTGACATGGCTCCAGCAATTCTAACCATGTGGGTTCTGTCCTTGAGCCAGTTTGCAACCCATCTAGTGACATAGGGGTTTATATATTTAAGCTGGTGAGCTTATCTATAATGCCCGAGTGGGAAATTGTATCAAAGGCTTTTGCAAGGTCCAGGTAGGCTGTGTGGACCACCTTCCCCTCGTCAATGGCCTTGGTGACTGTTTCAAAGAAATCAACCAGGTTTAAGAGGCAGGATCTGCCCTTCAAGCCGAACTGGGTAGGATCCAGTGTTTGTAGGTCCCCAATATCTTTATTTATGAGGTCCATGATGATCCTTTCCATAGCTTTGCAGACCAAGCTAGTCAGGCTTATGGGGCAATAGTTTCCAGGATCCGTTGAGGCATTAGAATAGGTCATTCATTTCTCATCCTACATATGGTGTACAAAAAGAAATTTCCTCTACAGGATGATCTGATTACACATTTTCTCAAATTCCAACTCTAAAGATTCAGGAGAAGACCAGTCCAACTTCTTCTAAATATGACTGGAAGTCCCAGCCAGAAGGCAAAGGAAAGCTTTTCCTTTTTAAACGAAGAGGCTGGGGAAGCAAACTACAAAGACTGAAAGACTGAATAGCTCTTTGGCAAAACTATACTATTCCTCCTTGGCCTCTTTGGCAGACATAATCAAAGGAGAAGAAATTGGTTTCATTTTTTTTTTTTTTTTTTAATTTTCTTGTTGGGAGTGTCCAGTGTCATACTCTTAGTCAAATCCAACTAGATACAACTTCCCTCAACGAGCACTTGAGGGATACCATCTGACCCTTCTGAATTTACTATGCGAGGTTCTCCCTTCTCACTAATAGGTGAACATCTGGCTTTTGAGGATGTCCAAGACTCCAAACCCTGAATGGCATCCCTAGGAGCAGTACCAGAGGGGTCATAGAGAGCATTAGACGGTTCAGGGACTCCACTAAGACCACAGTAGAGTCTTCTGTCTGGGGCTGGGGAAGAGATGATGAAGGCAAAGCTACTTCCAGCAATCTCTAACCATTTTTTTTCGTAGGAGTCAAAAGGGAGATGTCCAAGGTACTTAAGCCAAAGTAAACTGACATTTCAGTGAGTGCCTCAAGCCATTGGTTTTATATATATATATATATATATATATATATATATATATATATATATATATATATATATATATATATATATACACACACACACACACACACACACACATATATAAAAAAGACCCAAGTGTCACCAATAAAAGGAGCTCTTTAAACATTCACAGCTTCAAAGGATCCAAATGAAAGACAGACGTATTTTTATCAACTGTCTTTAAAGCAGTGCTTTAATTTTAAACTAGTAACCCAAAACAAAAACAAACTCAAACAATAATACAACCAACACTTCCAACGGAAAAATAGCACAAGTGAACGGCACTAGTAAAACTAAAAAATAAAATATTTTATAAACTAAACAAGGATTAAGCGCTTTGTCAGTATATATCATAGACTTCATCAGAATCTGTAAAATCCCACAAGTTTAAATAACCCTCCATAAAATTCACATGACTGAACCCAGCAAATAGAAAATAACGTAAACACATGATAAAAATACATATTGAAAATGTCACTCTCCACTAATAATAAATTCAAAGAATGCATATATGAATACGTTGGATATCAAGAATAAAAACAAATAATTTTTTGTTCAAACATATCTTAAAATTTCCAACAAACAGCTTTGTGTTTTTTGGCTTAGAGATGATAAAGACTCTGGGGGGGACCATGGTCAGATACTTTTGAGTTTAAAGAACATTTGTGGCAAATTATGCTGAATGCATATGCCACACATGGGTTGAACAAAAGTATTTTCATTGCTAGCGTTTTGAAGCTTCGTTCTTATGACATTTAATATATTAACATGATTTGTGACGAATGTATTTACATCTTTTAGGAATGATTGACAATTTTTTAGCGTGTGTATGCTTTTTTGATTTTGATATTTGCATAAATGTACTATTTGTTTTTTTTTTTCTTATTGGAGTTTTACTAGTGCCATTTATTGGTGCTGTTTTTTCCGTTGGAAGTGTTGTAGTATCGTTTGAGTTTGCTTTAATGTTGCTAGATTATTTACGAAGAAAGTGCCTGAAATATTTTTAAACTTAGCAATATCTTTGCATCATACAAAACTCCTTACCTTCAAGAAGCTTCTGAAGACTGCTCCTCATCACATGGATGTTCTCAATCCCAACAAACTGGAATCGAATGTTGACATAATTGTCTTCATTTTCATATCCTTTCCCAGCAGCTCGGTTTGCCATGGCATTTAGCTGTAATATCAAAACTTAGTGTCAAATGGTGCTAGTAATGCCTGACTAAGCTTTTACAGAACTCTCACATCTTGGCATTTAAAAAAGTACTCCTAAGTATGGAGGCAATTCAAGCACAAGTCAAGAGTAACAGACTCTGCCAGCCATTAGATTTCCATTTAAATGTAAAACAGTAAGTCATTCTCCTCTTCCTCTCTCCATACATAATTCAGTCCTTCTAGTGTCAGTGCTTGAACAAGTCTTAAAACGGCATCAATAAGTCTAAGAGGAAGTAGACCTGGCAACTTCTTCTACATGTAAATTACTAGCCCACGTTAACTGTTCATGCTGCATATTTCAAGCTCCTCAGAAAAAAATAAAAAAAAAAACGCCACTGTCAAAATATCTTCCAAAAGTAAAAATAATCTAATTTTTTGCCAGTCTGTTCTGTACTTGGTTTTCTGGTTAAAGTTACAGAATTTCTGCATTGTCATTACTAAACAAATTGTGGCTTATTTTATACCAAAGACTATCATCTTAGAATTTTATGAAGACCTTAAATGTATTAATTCCATGTATTTATCAGTAACATATACTTTTAATTGCACCACTACTGTAGGTGTGTACTGCTGAAGTGTCCTTTTCAAAAGTATTAAGCCTTATATCTGCGCACAGCCTCTCTTTACAGTCTGCTTGGATGGCACGTTAGCAAAGTGCTTCTACATTGCATGTCCAAGGTCTGAATATTTAATTTTGGCCTCCTAACGCTGGGCAAAGTCGGCATACTCTTTGTGCCTTCAAAAGTTTTCCTTAAGCATTATGGTTTCCTTCTGCATCTCAAAGACACTGCTGCTTCAATTATATGGCTACTCTGGTAATATAATTGCCCCTACATTTGTATTTTAGAGCCTTTATCTCTACAGCTCTCCTGTACATAAGCTTATAACTCAGTGGTACTAACCTGATTAATAAACTATAGAACAGATTACCATCACTAGAGGGAACATTAGCTCATTTAATGCTGCATCATTTTCTCTCTCTCATAATGCAGTTTTCTAGTTTCATTCTACATATAGTCTTTCCTCACATTGTCTTCTCTATTCTAGCTGAAATTACAGCACACAAGTACAAATGTCCAAAATCATGAGTACCTGCTGTCTTGTGCTATGCAGCAGATTAAACTGTAGTACCATGTTCATTTTCTACTAGTGTGTTGTTGCCGTACTTTTAAGCACCACAAGTAATCCATAAAAGGGTTACCTACTGTGTATGCCAGTTGAGATACTCCCATAAATAAATTCAAGCCAACTGTATCTTTGAATAAAAATAATCATATACATCAGGGCTGTGCATCACCATCTTAGAGGGAGGGAGAGAGAGAGAGCAACAGGGAGAGATGACATTTGCACACAAGCAAGATAAACTTGGTGGACCTAGAAAGGTGTGTCAACATTCTTTGTTATAACACATTTTAGAGGTTTGCTGCTTCTTATCCAAGATTAATGCAAGCAAAAGGAGACAGGTGTAGATGCTGAATACTTCACTAAGAGTTTACCACAACAAAAATGACTTCTTATTTAAATCAATAAAACCCATCACTTCTCAGTAGCACGCAAAGCTTTGAAACAAAATTAAGTCAGTCAGGTGTGTTTCTCTGCAAAGATTTTAGTTTAACATCTAGAAGGCTCACTACGACATCATTCTTTCTTCAGTAACATTCCAGGATAATAAATTAAAACAGTCCAGTAACAGGTAACACAAGTATTAGAAGCGAACTGTACAAAATATGCATAAAACATGTGTCAAATTGTACTGATTTAAACAAGTTAAAGCATTTCATGTACTTACAAAGGTAAAATGTGTACCTGCAGATGGACAGGCAATGGCTAACTAATGTGGTCCATTAACAGAACTACTTATTTATATGCGGCATACTGACTGGTACTGGATCACTAACAGTCACTGTAGAAACCTAAGAAAAATGCAAACTGCCATACTAAGGTTTCTTAAACAGGAGCATCAAGTACACAGCATTAAACACTGTCCAGCTAGACGAAATGTCTCAGTTCTTACAATACTTTCAAAGTTCTAGAGCCACAGCAGGAAAAGACCTCTGCAAAACCATAAAAAAAATGAATAGAATTGCATAGGTGGATCATTGGTGGTTGCTGCTTAGAGGATTCTAATGAAGGAAACCTGGGAAGCTGTGTGAAGATTAGGTGCTTTTATGAAGCACAAAATACAGTACTACAACTAAATCTTTTAAAGTCAACCAAGGGTATAGAAAGTCTGGCAGTGGTACAGAAAAGGAGAAACTGGGGTTAAGAGACAGCAGAGTCTATGCTGATAGGCAAAGTTTTGGACATGGACAGTGGGACCTCTAGTAGAAGGCAGGTTCAGAAATTTACTTGAATAGTGGCTAAATGAGGCATCAGAAATTCCCCTACTGTGTGATCGGTTGTTCTGACGAGAGATACTCACGTGTTGGCAAAAATGACAGAAAGGCTATGGCTACCAGAGGATTATCCTTAGACAACAAAAATTAGGATACCTGTCCAAACAGCACAAGATTCAAAATGAGCAATGCAAAGGTAAATGAAGGGCTTGATGTACATGTCCTTCCTGATCAATAGCATGCATTTAATGTTTCATAGTTTATCAATTAAAGTTAAAGTTAAAGGGTTTAGAAACTGTGGTAACAAAGGAGTAAGTGTCAAGACATAAAAGCAGTACATACAAAAATGCTATCAAAATCGTATCAAAAAGAAAAAAATTTAACAGACAATATTTGTATAGCTGGAAAGCATCATCTGCATGCAGACTGACTTGGGAGGAGAAACTATTCATACATATATAACAAAAGAAGGGGACTGAACGATAGATTCTGCAACTGATGGATCACAGGCAGTTTAACAAAGCAGTCTGTTTTACTACCTATTTGATGCCAATTAGAAGCCAACAATATCAGTGTACGAAAAATAATTTAAGGCCAAGAAATAAAGCTAGGAGACAGGCGGGGAGTGATCTAGCATGTTAACAGCCCAACTGTATGCTCTCTGCTGATGTCAGACTTTACTCCCATTTATTCCTGTCCATCTTTATTGTCCAGGGACAATTCCTGCTGAATCCTGCCCAAACAAGGTAAAGCATGCACATGTATGTGCAATCAGGCCATCCAAAACACAAATAATCCCCCTTAACATACAGTAAAAGCACAATCATCAGGTGGTGTCTAAAGTGAGAAAGATTTTTAGCTGATAACACTGTACAATCAAATACTAAGCAACACAATTATATATGTTGATATGTCAATGTATATACAGTCATATATGCTGACATTAAATATTAATCAGATCTAAGAAAAAACATGGAACAAAGAAAAAGAAAACTCCCATTCAATTAATTCCCTCACCCTTGCAAGTGTGCCCCTTGAGCTCCATCATACAAGTAAAGCCTCCTTCCTGCTAAAGTAACTATGTGTCACACCCACCCCAGCCACAGCTGTTCCACCCACTCACATAACAGTTCTCAGAATGATCCAGTTCTTCATTAAGTCTCTGAGAGATTCCAGACTTAACATACATTCCAGCTATCTGTTCACTCCATACTACCACTGTCTCTGGTTTGGGCCATACTTGCAACATTCTGGACATGCCTATAGGCCCTGATTTCCCACTGCTGAACTGTGGGATTTGAACATGTTACACGTTTCTGACTTGCTATGACCAGAAGCTTAAACTGTGGTCACTCACTCTCTCTCTGGAATGTTCACTCTATACAGCACCGTCTCCCAACAGCTTTGGATCCTCAACCAGACTACCAGTGACTTACTTAACCAGAACAGGTACCCATATGTGCCTACATTCTGCTGCAGTTAACACCAGCAAAATAGGGACAGTAATGAGATCACACAGGACAGCCAGTCCAGAGCCAAGAATACCCATGCAGACTATTCCAGAGATGCATCATAATGCTCAGTTAATTGATAATGCCTAAAAAGATGCTTCCAACAGGGAATGGCTTAGTTTATGTTACCTGCTCCTTTGCTAGTCTTAGTTATATTTATCCCTAGATACATAGAACTGGCACATCAAATGAAAGGGTTTTGTTTGTTTGCGTCTTTCGGCTTTTCCCAGTTAGGAGTCGCCACAGCGGAACTCCCGTCCGCTAATGATTGGCAGTAAGATTTTACTGGCAGTAGATTTTTACGTACTGGCTTGCCGGGCCTAACGCACAACCTTCAACGAAGGAACGCCCATTCACGCATGTCGCCACACAGAAGACGCTCTAACTGAGAATTGAACGGGCAGCGTCTAACTGTGAGGCAACAACGCTACCGCAGCACTACCACCACATCAAATGAAAGGGTATAGTTCACAAATAACCTTAAAAGGAATGTAGTTCAGCAGAAAGACCTCAGTCTTGTCTTTATTAACTCTATAGCCTGCAGTTTCTGCAAATTCAAA
Organism: Protopterus annectens; assembly: GCF_019279795.1. Classification (NCBI taxonomy): domain Eukaryota; kingdom Metazoa; phylum Chordata; order Ceratodontiformes; family Protopteridae; genus Protopterus; species Protopterus annectens. The sequence goes on along the minus strand of NC_056749.1, from coordinate 212,994,371 downwards.
GAGCACTCCCCACAAAGGAGGGTGAAGGACACAGGTCACTTTAAGAACACTTAAAATGCTGACTTGTGACTTCTCCCCAAATCCCTCCAGATGTGGGTGTACAGTGATTACTTAAGTCAATGGCTCCATCACAGGGCAAACGGGCAAGATAGGGAAGCCTTGTCAAGTCTCCCTGCCAATTTGGGCCTGGCCTGAAATAAACTGCCAGATTTTTACTACTGTGCAAGCACCATCAAAGAGCAAGCCGACTTATACCAAATAAAGAAGCTAATGTATCTACCTGCTAGTGTGGGAATCCAAAGGACAACAAAGCTTTCAACAAAGAGGCTAACCAAAAAATGTCAAAAGCTTCTTTGTGTGTCTAGGCCACAAAAGATGATCAGGTAATTTTCCCAACTGCCACAAAGTCCACTATTAGCAAAGCCCTATGGACACAGCCGGATATGCACCTCCCTCTAATAAATCCGCACAGATCTATATACCCTTTATGGATAACTCCTTAGAAAGAAAGCCATATTCCCACACACAGTTTTGTATGTCATATTAATCAGTATTACTGGATGATCCCCATCAAGTGTCTGGATTTGCCAGACTTTAAAATGACAGTATTAGTGGCCATATTCCACAAGGGGGTGAGGTGGGACTTTACTATTGTTCACAGTTCTCAAAACACGGCTACAAAATCTAATTACATCACACCATCTATGTATTGTTAAACAAGCCTAGATAGGCTCTTGAGACCGGAAGTCTTCAATGACGCATTCTCATTGGACAATCTGATATAACTAGTGTTATCACTTTTTCTCTGTCCTCTTTTGAGATATTCGGAAGAGATAGAAAGGCCAAAAAGCCCTGATTTCTCTCCCCCCCCCCCCTCTCTCTCTCTCTAATATCACAATCAGGTGCACAGTACATATCTTGTGGATATTCCAGCCAGAGTTTTTATATTTACCATTTCCATGTAATTTTTACTCAAATTAATGCTCAGTCAGAGCATTATACTTTAATTGCTCAGGCTGAGAAAGCACTGCAGAGCTAAAGAAGTTTCTCCAAGTATTACATTTTCTTATGCAACAGATTAAGACAGGACCATGTCCTCAAAAACTGATGTATCAGACTGTTCAAGTTTCAATGTCTGAAGAAGGTGCTGCCAGAAGATTTTCACCCCACAATCGTCCTACACTGATATCTCATAAGGCCTTTTAAAATGACCCACAGGACTGAAAGAGATGGGATACTCAAGTTGACAACTCTGATCTTCTTCCATGTCTCAAAGACAAATGTCTAGGAGTCAATATGCTTCAAGACTGACAAAGCTCCTACTTCTGGCCTCACCAGTTTACAGCTACATTTAAATATGTGTATACAACACTAAGTTCTAAGTATACCACTTTCTAACATCACTGCACACACTATCCATAAATTATTTGATGAGCTAATAACTCAGTTTCCCCTCTGGAATGTTCTGCATCCTTGAATGACAACACCCCTTCCCCTGGGGTCCCCTCTACTCTACTTTACTGTCCAACAACACATCACCTAGTGAGGTGCTTGAGCAGCAGACCAGTATAGCCTCAGGCTTATCATGATGTGTTGTTCTCTTATTAACTTAATATGCACAAATGTCTAATCAGTAGTCAATAACACCTATAAAAAAGATCTTCTCTCTATACAGAAGGAATACAATAACTTTGGTCCATACCGCAGCCAACTAATCAGAACCCCACTGAAAATTACAGTACAGTAAACTCTCAGTTAACCAGCACCCATGGGGATTGGTAGATGATGGATAACTGTAGTTTCTGGTTGCTTGAGAGTTGCTATTAAAAATGGGCCTGACAAATACTGTACCCTATACTATTTGTTTGGTTTGACTTGAGAGGGAATTTATTCCTATCTTCCTTTTTAAAACTCAAACTCTAAAAACATAAGGTATATTTCTGCAGGAGGAAATGAAAGTGCAACACATGAAAATTGTACTGTATTTCTTCAATATTTTTTTGCTGGTTGCGTGCCTTCGTTGAAGGTTGAACGTCGAGCTGGCACCTCGGCGTTCGTGAAAATCTACTGCCAATCATTAGCGGACCGGAGTTCCGCTGTGGCAACCCCTAACCGAGAAAAGCCAAAAGACAAACAACAAGTTGAGTTCCAGTTAACACAGTTTACAGTACTAGAATTACATTCCGAGGGTGGCCAGTACCTTGAATTTCAGTCTTCGTCATTAGGTCTGTGGTTAAAACATACTCATCTAACCATCAAGACAGTTACCTAATCATCCCTGGATCTGAGACTCCATAGGTTTAACTTCATAACTTGCATCGCTAGATTTAAAATAATAAAAAGGTGTCACATGACACCATCGCAATACAGCTTAGCTAAAATAAATATACAAACCATCAACCTACCTGCATTCCAAAGCAATGTTGACAAGTATACAATTAACCTGGTTAGATGGATAACTGGGTAGCAAAGGAAAGGATCCTCCATTTTTGTAACGGACAGCAATTACTCCCTCTTCTGAGTGCCCTACCTCCATACAAACACCAAGATTCCCACAAGTACTTCTGTTATATAAACACTTCAACTGAAGCCAATCAGGCAATCACATGATAGACAATCTTACTAGCCTTCTTGGAAGCATTACACAGTTTTCATCTCTATTGCTCAGTCAGCATTAATAATCATTTATAGTAGCTTTGTTTCTCGTACAACTCAGACTGATGTCAGTGTGTGCGATGAACTCCACCCTACAATCAGTGGATTGTACACACTAACTCTCATCTACGTATCCTGGGTACCATGGTGATGTTATCCATCATTAATATAAGACTCTTATAGTAAGCTGTTGGGCCTACTTTCACAGTGTCACCTGGGTGGCATCTTTGCTTCATGCTAACTTCTGGAAAATGCATTCACATTGATCAGCTGATGGCCCCTAACCCTTCCCAAGCAGGTCCACATCAACTGTTCTGCCATGTCTCTAACTGGTGCACTGGGGATTAAAACAAACTTCATTTTCTAATAGGAACCTGTCAAAAAAGAAACCGGAAAATGGAGGGAAAGAAAAGCATGGACCAAACACCCACATACAAGAACAGGAGAAAATAAAAAGGGGGATTAAAAAAGGCCAACTTGATATTTTACTCATACACATCAGAAACTAAGCACCTGTGTACTTTTCAGATCACGGACCTCATCCATTCAACACAAAATAGCAAGGACATACCACCACACATACAAGTCCCACATTTCACAACAGACATGTGAAATCACTCATGTATCCAACGGATCTAGCCTGTATACTCAATGCTCGTTTTTGTTCACTCGACCACAACACAAGAAACAGATACTGCGGTTGTTGAGACTGATCCAAATCCCCATGGGATCAAAAATCAGACTACTAATTACAAGCTGCCTTTGCAGTACATTTGATTAATTTAATAATCAGAATGAAAAGTCCCTTGTAGGAAAAAAAAAAGAGAGAGATCATTAAAGGTAGCTGTACACCATTTCCTAATTAAAGGAAAATTCAACCGTAACTTACAGTTTAACTCGATCCTTACGTCACTTCTCTCTACAATATAGTTCTAGTATTGTGTAGGTACCAGAAACCTGCTTGTACTTAAAACTTTCACATCCTTACCTTGGAAATCAAAAGAAGGCAAAGACCACCTACTTTTTTTTTTTTTTAAGCTTAACTTCTTACATACTTTGCAGACACATTTGTCTCTGACTGCAGTACGTACTATAGACACAGAGATATTTTACTGCAACTATGCATCTGTGTTGCTCATTTTCATTCTTCCTCAACAAATGGGTTCAGATCAGATTCTCAGATCTGACTTTGTCACTTTTTTTGCTGTCTGGGATCCGGCTCTAGAGCTCCTCCCTTTACCCATAATGCCCCTCATTACCACTTTACCTCAGATTGAGTTTTCTGCCTCTAAACAAGGTTGATAAAGCAACAAGTGACAGAAAAGAACAGAAACTGGGGCTCAAATAAGAACAGAGGTTTCTAACCAATTCCCTCAGGTCATTCCCAAAGATAAGGGGGAAGATGGGAAGGGAGCTGAGGAAGAATGAAAATGAGCAACACAGATGCAAATTTATGGTAAACGCATAACTTAAAAATCTGATGTTGTCATTTTCATTCGTTCCTCCATGAGTCCCTAGCTACAGTAACTTGGTTGACCCTCATGGAAAGATATTATGGAGTACCGCAGGGCCAAACACTGCTCTCTGGAGGTGATGTTCAATTTGCAATGGGCCACAAAAGTATGAGCTTTAGACCAAGTGGCAGCTGCACAAATATAATCAATTGAAGCTCTGGACCAGAATGCAGATTACGGAGCCGATTACCTAGTGGAATGAGCTTTTGGTTGTCTTGGTAAGGTTAAACTTTTTAAGGAATAGACACGAGAAATACAATCAGTAATCCATTTGGCTATTGTAGTTTTTGAGACAGGTCTATCCAATTTGTTTTTGGCAAAGGAAACGAAATTGATCAGTCTTTCTAATTTCTTTTGTTCTATGAAGATAGAAACAAAGTTGTCCAAGTACATCTAAAGAATGAAGCATATACTCTCCTTTATTTTTAAATTTAAGGAAGAAAACAGGCAAATTAATGACTTGATTGTGTTTGCTTCTGATGCAACCTTGGGTAAAAAAGGATGAATTTGTACAAAAAGCCACTCTGTCCTTATGGAAAATCAACTAAGGCAGCTTATAAGAGAGTGCTTGGAATTCAGAGACTTGCCTAGCCAAGGTTATGGCTACTAGAAAGGATCTTTTCCAAGAAAGAAGTTTGAGGTTCACTTTTGGAGATGGTTCAAAAGGTGACTGTATCACAGCTTGCAACACAAAGGTCAGATCCCACGGTGGTATGGGGTTCCAAGTAAAAATGTACTCTTAAGAAAGGCCTTACACAACGTGGATGATGTCAAACAGAAATCATCTCCAATGTGAAAATTCGAAATGGCTACCAGTTGTATCTTAATAGTAGAGAAACTGGCCCTACCATGAAAAAGAAAAGCTAGAAATTCTAACAGTGGGGAGTGAAGCAGAGAAAGGATCCAAAATCTCTCTGCTGAGCCCATAAGGAAAATCTCTTCCACTTTTATAAATCTTTCTTGTAGAAGGTTTCTGAGATGAAAACAACCTTTGAACAGGAGAGGAAAGCCTGAAATGTCTAGCCATCACTGAAATTGGAGACACCATGCAGTTAATTTGAGGCCTGCAATGTCTGGACGAGTCATGCCTGAGGGGTGAGAGAGGAGATCTGGACTGGGTTCCTGTGTCCAGGGAAGACATATTAGATGAGACCATAGGAAGAGAAACCAAATCTGTCGAGGCCAAAAAAGGTGCAATGAGGTTTACTTTGCTCTTCAACCTGACAGCTTTCTGAAGAATCCTGGAATTAGGGGTAGGGGAGGATAAGCATAAAGAAGACTGGGGGGGGCAAATGTGGACTAGAGCATCTCTTAGGGACTGTCCCAGAGGGGGAATTAGGGCAAAGAACCTGCTGCACTTGTTGAGGAGAGAGGCAAAAAGGTCACACAATTGTTGACCCCAGTTGTGGAAGATCATGTTTGCTACTGACCGACTGAGAGACCACTCATAAGGCATCAGGATAGTCCTGCTGAGCCTGTTTGCTAAAACATTTGATTTCCCCAGAATGTAAATGGCTACAAGAAAGCGGTTGGGTAAGACCGTCCATTGCCAAACTCTTATTGCTTCTCGACAAAGATGGCAAGCTCTGGTTCCCTCCTGTCTGTTGATGTACCAAATGACTGACACGTTGCCCGTTTGAATAGCCATTGTTCCCAGTGGAAGAGTGTTCTGAAAGGCCTGCAACACTAATAGGACCACTCATCTCCAGTACGTTTATATGCAATTTGGTCTCCTCTGGGGTCCACGTGCCTTGAACAGTCAGTCTCAAATAATACCCCCCGACCCAAACTGGGAGGCATCCATGGTCACTGTGGTGATGGGAGCAGGAAAGATAAAGGAATGACCTTTGAAAATCTCATTGGATTGGATCCACATCTTTAATTACTCCCTACAAACCCATGATAGTTTTATTGGAAATCGTAAGGGCTGGTATAAAATGGACCATTGCATTTGTAGGGTCCACTGTAGGCTTCTCATGTGAAAATGAGCTGTTGGAATCTAAGTGATTGCTGTGGCCATCGATTCTAGAGCTCTTAAAATCAATTTGGCGGGAGGAAAAGGGTAAGAGATAATCTGATTAACATGTAACTTTAGAGAAAGAATTCTGCTCCATGGCAAGGATACTTGAAGATTCGTTGCGTCTAGGGGAGTCCCTATAAACTGCAAGACTTGTACTGGTTGAAGTTTGGACACTGGAATATTCACTGTGATGCTTAGAAAGTGGGTAAACCGAAGTACATACTCTCTGGTTACTATTCATAGATGCCTGGTTGAAGCAATGAGGAGCCAGATGTCTAAACAAGGAAACACCCGGAATCCCTGCAGTCTTGGATGAGCTGCAACCACTGCTATACATTCGGTGAACATCCTGGGGGCTGTAGTGAGACCAAAGGGGAGGGCTCTGAAGTGGTAGTGGTTGGCTCTCAGCCGAAAGCAAAGGAATCTGCAGAATCGCCTGTTCATTCTGATGTGATAGAAATCCTTCAAATCTACAGAGCACATCCAGTCATCTTTCTGGAGTAAGAAAATGCAATGAACCATGACCATCCACAATTTGGTTTTCTTTATGAACTTTTTTAGATAACAGAGATCCAGGATGGGCCTCAGACCCACTGGCTTCTTTGGCACTAAAAAGAACCTAGAGTAGAAACCAGATTGTGTTTGGTCTGGTGGGACCTCTTGGATGACTCTTTTGGCTAGCAGCTTTTGAATTTCCTGGGCTGCTTGCTCCCGCTGATTGGGTGGAACATCCAGAAACCTCTCTCTCATCCTTGTGGATTTTGTGACTAGGGAATAATATATCCTCTGGACGGGATTCTTTGCACCACAAGCATCCCCAGACTGTCTCCAGAGAAGACCAGTTGGGCCCCTTCAATGCTGAAAGGGTCTGTCTGAGAAGGAATCCAGAGACACTTGACTTTGCTGCCCCCGCTGCCATGCGGGCAGCGTCTTCCATTATTGTAATTATTTCGCCTTCTGCCTCTGGGAGAAAATTCTCTGTGTGAATCTTGAAAGGCCCTTGAGATTTCCGAAACCAAATTTTCTTACCACTACATTGATTTCTGGAGAAGGATCTTTGTGGGGTAGAAAAACAGATTCCTACAGCAGATAGGGTCCTTCCAACATGTTCACTATGGGAGAGCATACATCAAAGGGAGCATTGATCAATGATGCATTAAAGGGCTCCACAAAGTCGCACAAGTGCATCCAGGCATGCCTCCTTATGGACATGCCTCTACCAATGGCCCATGAGGAACCCTCAGCAGCATGAGAGATTAGCCTCATGGACACATTAGATATAAACTGTAGGGTGGCCAGTCTCGAAGAAAAAACTTTTATTTCCTCAGCTGACATGGACCTAGAGTTAGAGTTCCTTTAACAAGTCCCTCTATAACCTAGTAAAATGTGCCAGATAATTCAGCGATCGTATTGCAAAAGCCACTGAAGCATACACTCACTTTTCCATTATCTGTCCAAACCCCTAGACTCTCTAAAAGGGGGATGGACAGAGTAACTCTGCTCAGCTAGTTCCCTTTTTGTGGCTGCCACAACAACCATGGCATCTACAGGAATCCCTTTAGACCAATGTTGCCTGTCTGGTGGTGTGCTTAGGATCCTATCAGGGATTTGGGAATTGGTTCTATGGTATCCAGCTCCTTCCAAGCCTGGCGGGAGACAAGCTCGATAAGCTCTTCAGCCAGGGGTGGTAGCCCAAGATGTACATGGGCCAGACTTGAAAGCTTCCAAAAACATCAATGCCTCCTGAGAAGGGCTCTGGGAAGATCATCCACCTTTTTGGTGCAGGATTTCTAAAATGTCTCCAAATGAGATGTCTTCTGGTGCAGATCTGGGGGACCATTCTCCTTCACAAAATCATTTTCCCCTATCAATGATTCTTGAAAGGAATCCAAGTCCCTCCTTTTGCACATTTTTCCATGGGGCCTCCTCAGTGGGGTACTCTGGGGAGAAACTAGAAGAAAGGAGAAGCCCCTGAACCGGTACCATCTGGAAGCTCTGAAAGGTTGGCTTCCCCATGGAATAAGATGGTGAGACTTAGCACTGAAATCCTGAGAAAGAATGGAAATAGGATCCAAACAGGTGGTAGTCAAAGAATCCCCCTGATGGAAACGTTTCCACTACCTCAAAGGCAAAAGGGTCAGAGTAAGTAGAAACAAGCCTCCCAGGAGCCGAAGCTCTCGGCTCAGCTAATAATCCACTCCCCCGAGGTTCCATCCCTGAGGAGGGAATCAGACCTGAGCTGTCGAATGCTGAGGCACGGAGGGGAAGTGACAGGTCCAAAGCCCTTGGAGTTAAAGTCATCCCCCTGGATCTGATGTTGATGCTTCGGCTCAGAGTCAATGAAGGTAAGATCCTAGGATTTGATGCCTCAACCCTTGAGATCTTTGGATCAGACAGCGGCAAAACATCTGGTCAGACTGGAAAAGGAGTTGCTAAATGGAGTGCTGAAGACTCATGGATCTGATGAAGGATGGAAAGGACCCCCATCTGGATCAGAGTCCTAAGGAACTTTCTCATCATCCTATCTACATCATGCTCTGAAAGCCTCCGGGAAGACCTAATGGAGGAGGAGACTGAGGGAGGACGAGAAGTATTTGGAGTTTCCATGAGGAAAGGATCTTAATCTCAGAGAAACTGGCTCCGCTGAAAAGCAGGGAGCCCAGATTCAAAGGAGATCTAGACAGACATTTATATGGATCCAAGAAAGTCAGATTAGAGGTCTTTTTCACTTTAGGAGCAGTCGGATCTGAAGAGGTCAGACTGGAGGTATTTTTGTTTTGAAGGTTCCTCCAAACTCAGAGCCAAGGAAGGAAAACAAACAGGGGAGCATTTAATAGACTCCCTAGTCTCAGATATTACATGACTTTGAGGGGGTTTTGAGCCCCTGAAATAGAAGGAACTCTAGTAGAAGCTGGTAACAATCCTTTAAAGATGAGCTTGTTATGCCCATCACTGACCACCCTGGCATTAAACCCTCGCAGATTACGCAGGAAATCAGGAGATGAGCAGGGCCCAAACAATACACACACTCCCTGTGGGCATCACAATTGAATACCTTATGCCCATAGGAAGTGCATTTCTTGAAACCAGTAGGTTTGTCTGACATACCGGAAAATATTTACCAACAAGCTAAGCAACAAACACACCTAGGAGAATTTTAACAAAGTTTTTTTTTTCTCTCTGGAAAGGGAAAAAAAAAAGAAAGAAAAAATACCAACAATGGTATGAGAGAATTACCTCAGGAGAGGTAAGAAAGGCTACCAACAATAGCAGAGGAAAGTCTACATCAGTATAAAGAAAGGTCCTGACAAAATTTACATTAGCCCTAAAGGTAAAGGGAGGAAGCAAGAAAGTACAGAATAGGTTAAGAAACAAAGATTTAAAAACATATTTTCACTCACAATAAACTCCCAGCTTTAGAGCGGGAAATCCCAACCAATTACTAGAGCAGCAAACAAGATCTGAGCTAAAGCAGTAATGAGGGGCATGATGGGTAAAGGGAGGAGCTCAAGAGCTGGATCCTAGACAGCAAAAAAAGTGCCAGAGTTGGATCAGAGGATTGGATCCAAACCCATTAGTTGAGGAATGAATGAAAATGACATCAGACTTTGTAGTACTGCTGTCAATCCTAGATGGGCAAATAATCCTGCTGCTATAAAATAAAAGACAAAGCTGTGAGACAATTTTCCATTATCTTTATTGCCGACAGGAGGAGAACTTACACTGATTCACAGCTACTTCCAATATAGCTATGACTTTCATAGCAAAACAAAGCAATTAGGCAAGGCAGGTGTCACCTCTTCTGACAAATTTACATAAGTAGCACCAGCGTATTAAAATGCTAAGCTTTAAATGCTGGTTATTTGTATTTCTTTATATATTAAGATCTGCAAAAACAGGAAGAAGGGGGTTTGGATGGATATAGTAAGATGACAAATGTAGTATCAAAGATTTCTGTGACATTTAGAGAAAAGTCAGTAAGTATTTTTTCTTATAAAGTATCAACACATTTACCATTTTCAAATCCCCCAACCCCCACCCCAGACAGGGCAGAACTTCCCAAATCAGGACTGCTCTGCAGAAAGAAAGACAGGTGGTAGCTTTATCAAGTAGGTGCACTGATACTGTTTATAAAAAGATGTTTTATGTTTTTTGTGACAGTCTTCCACAGTGGGGTGTATATTTTTAACACAGATCAATGGTTAGAGATACCCACTGACTTTTGATACAATCCTTACACATTACATTCTATTCCCCTTAACAGTAGTAGCGGTCAGTTGTATATGACACAGAAAGGATCAGTTACTGCAGTGAGAGTTATCACACCTCAGAATGAGGGTGTTGGGGGTTTGTCAAGTCCTTTAGAACTACAAAATAATCCCTTTACAAAAGCCTACTATTTACCTACTTTCTTTTGCTGGAAGTAGCTAACAGCTATTTATAAAATAGAACAAGCTCTAACGGACACAAGTGAGGCTCACACAAGGAAATATAGCAATTCTGTTACAGAAGGTCTATTAGATGACAGTGTTTCTCACTCCTACCATTCTATCTTAATGGCATGAGAAACCACCACCAAGGTCTAGCATGAGTTGTATAAAGAAGACCTGAAAGGTACTCTGGGAAGAAGGAACGAAAGTTAGAAAACAAGAACACACTACCCTGGCAGGCCCCATTGATAGCCATGTTCTGGGAAATGCATTAAAATTGTATAAAAAAAGTACTTGGGAGTGATTTTGAAGCATTTAAATGGCTCAGAATACAAAGATTCAATGAACAAAACATGTTTCTTGAGTTCTAAGGTGGAGTTTTCCTTTAACTTTTGCCTGGTTGAGCCTGTCCTAGGCATGCATTAACTGAAAAAGGATTAGAGCAGAGTTGTGCTCTTCTGTGTAGATGTCTTGCTCCTTGACACCCCTAATAGGACTAGAGCTGAAATATTAACTGAAGGTGAAACAAAGCTCACAGATGCTGTTCTACCTTCTGAGTGCAACTCTAAGTTTAAGGCGCTCCTAAAACAGTACAACATATCACCTCTTCCTTAGAGATGAGAATCTACTACTTCTGGGTGACATTAATACAATTTATGAACTATTCCAGAAAACAGCTTCTCAAGGCCTTTGCCCATCTAGCAGAGCCTACAAAGCCAGCAAACAATTACATTACAAAAAAGAATTACTCCATGAGTGACAAAACAAACATCTAAAAACAATATCACAGTGGGTTAGCCGACACACAGCTCCAAATCTAAAATCCAGCAATATGATAATGCAGGTCGGACCCACTGCTGATACGGTAAACACACAAAGGCATTGAATAAAATATAGCACAAAATATATAACAAAACAGCGGCCTCAAATACATAAAATGGTTAGCGCTTTCACATCAAGTAAAGATGCTTGTTCAGACCACACAGTTTGATACAATGTAACCACTTAAAAAGACAATTCAAAGCAAAGTGGCAAACAATCTCATTTACGTAAACACCTAGAATTTAGAATGGGTTTTAAAGACAGTATCATTTATGCCAAATCCTTTATCCGATTGTCATGTAATGATCCATTTAGCTTCTGCTGTTTCAATCCTATTTATAATATCCTGTTTATCCATGTTTACAAATTGTCATCATCTTCATCATCAGCCCCCTTTTTTCCCCATTTTTCTACATGGGGTCGGGGTATCATGTTAACTGTCGGCAACTCTTTCGATTCAGTGCCACACACCTGCCTTCTTCAACATTCATGCCTGACTGACGCAGATCTTCCCTCACACAATCCATCCACCTCTCTGCTGGACGGCCTCGCTTCCTCTTACCATCTTCCTGTCTGTCCCAAATCTTCCTCGCCAAATTGTCTTCTGCTTTTCTGCACGTGTTCAAACCACTGTAATCTGTTTTCTTTGATATTTCCAACAATTGAAGGTACTTTGGCTTCTGCTCTTATGTCCTCATTTCCCACAATGTGCATCCTACCACCTTTCTAAGGCACTTCATTTCCATCACCTCTGCCTTCAACTATTACTGCCCAGGTGTCTGTACCATACAGTAGTACTGGTCGCACCACTGTCTTGTACACCTTACTTTCAAGCTTCTTTAGCATTCTTATGTCAGACTACACCTGACAGTCTATGCCAGTTGGCTGCAGCCCCTCTGATTCTAGCTTTGATCTCTTCATTCAGACTTCGGTTTTCCTCAACCACCCCTCCCAGATACTTGAAGCAGTTTATCTGTTCCACTATCTTCCCTTCTATCTCTATACTCAGCTTCTTCTGATTTCCCCAATTTGCTGCCACCACTGTCTTATCTGTGCTTAGTTTCATCCCATGTGCCTTTAGTTTTGCATTCCATTCTCTTATCCTTTGCTGAAGTTCTTGCTCAGAGTCTGCCTGTAATGTCACATCGTCTGCATACAGTAACTTTGTTGATATGTCCCCTCCGACTTGTTTGCTAATGTAGTCCATCACCAGTATGAACAGCAGTGGGGTCAGAGCTGAACCCTGGTGTACACCCCCTCCCACTGGGAACCCCTCTGTGAGGCCAAACACCGTCTGTACTTGAGTCAATGGATCCTTGTACATAGTCTGAACTAATTCTACCAAGGTTTCTGGGACTTCAAACCACCACAGTACTGCTGAGATCAGCTTTCTTTGGACTTTGTCGTATGCTTTCTCCTAGTCTAGGAATGCCCAGTTAGACTCTCTCCTCATCTCTAGCTTCTTCTCGTGTAACTGTCTCACTGCAAACATCGGGTCAATTATGCTGCATCCAGATCTGAATCTGAACTGCTCATCTCCCATCTTACATTCTACTACTCTGCGTATCCATTTATCTATCACCCTCTCCAGAACTTTTATGCAATGTGATAGGAGTTTGATGCCACTGTATTGTCCACAGTTGTGATGTCCCCTTTGTTCTTGTACACACTGGCACAAGTATGCTTACTCTCCAGTCATCTGGAATATGCCTTTCTCTCCATGCTACTATGAGTACCCTCAGGAGCCATTTCTCCCCTATCTCACCCAGCATCTTTATCATATCTGCTGTAACCTCGTCGGAGCCTGCTGCTTTCCCTGACTTCATTTTTCTTAGTGCTGTTCTTACTTCTCGGGTGGGCACCTCTTCTTCTCTCACTGTAGGCTCTTTCTGAGGCAGCACAGCTTCTGCGGGGTTTTCTTCATTCAGAAGCCGCTGGAAATACTCCTTCCATCTGCTTTTGATGTCCTGTGGACTGGTCAGGAGGTTGTTGCTGGTATCCCTTATGAAGGATGTCTGACCATCTTCTTTATCTTTTTGTCTTTGCCTTGTAACCTGATATAGTTTCTTTGCGCCACTTACTGAGTCACTTTCCAGAAGCTAGTAGAGTGCCTCCAATGCCCTATTCTTTGCTATTGCAACTTCTTTCTTAGCTTCTTTGTTAACCAACCAGTAGTCCTTCCTTGGTCAGTCTTTTCCACCTTCCACTTCTTCCTGCACTCTTTGTTTTGATGACTTCCTGGGCTTCTGCATTCCACCACCAGCTTTCCTTATGTACCTTATTTCCATACCTGGCTCGACCACATATCTTTTCTGTAGTCCTAACACATGCTGTTCTTAGGCACTCCATTCTTGTTCAACTCCACCCATTTCCTCCTCTCTTTGGGGTGCTAGAGCCCAGAGTAATTTCCTTGAATTGCTGTACTTTCTCTGCAGTCAACTTCCAGGTCTTCAGCCTGGTCTCTGTTGACCTTAGAGCCTTCTTAGACCACTGCTTGTAGCAGAGTGTGGCGACTAGTGGTTTATGCTGTGGTCCAATTGTTTCACTGGGGATGACAAATTCTACCCCAGTGCCTTTTTCTTACTAGGAGGAAGTCTACCCAAGTTGCATGTTGGCTACTCTTGTATGTGACCTTGTGACGGTCTCTCTTTCTAAACCATGTGTTGGCTACTATTAAGCTATTTGCCAGACAGAAGTCTAGAATGGCTTCTTCTTTATTCCTGTTGCCCCACCCATGTAGACCCAAGCAGTCCTTGCATCCTGTTCTGTCTGTCCTGATATGTGCATTCAAGTCACCCATTATCAACATTAATTCATGTTGTCCTGCTTTATCTAGTAGATCCTGCAACTGCTGTCTGAATTCACTCTTTTCCTCACTATCACAACCTTGTTGTGGGGTATAGGTTGAGATTATGAATACTGCCCTATCATTACACTGGAGTCTAATTGCCATGAGTCTATCATTAATTCTGACGATATCCCTCACTGCCTTCTGAAGCCTCTTTCTCACCAAAATTCCTACACCATTTCTAGCCTGTCCCCTTCCTGAGTAGTAGAGTCTGGATCCCAAGCAAAGTGGCTTTGCTGGACTGCCCTTCCATTTTGTCACTTGAATACATAGGAAGTCCAGCCTCCTGGGTATCATCATGTCATCCACTTCCAAGCTGCGTCCTGTCAGTGAACCTACATTAAGCGTAGCAATTCTCGGTTCATGTTTGGCAAGCTGGTTGGTTTTACGTCCAGCTTTTGCTCACTAGACCTATCCCAGGTTACCCAAGCTGAGCAACTACACACCGGCCGGCCAGTAGCTTATTGACCCAGGGCTGCTGGGCTTTATGGTGGGCACACACTGGCCAAGAGTGGCACTGTTAGCATGGATCCCTGCTGTAGGTCAGAGTAGGCTGGGTCCTCCACCCACTTATCACCGGTAACTACCCATGCCCATTTTGATGGCATTAGTCAACATGATCAAATCCCCCTAGCTCCAAATTTTACACCATAGAGTGGCTAGCACTGCCAACGCACGCAGTCTGTGATCTGTGTTCTATCTTGAGAACACGGTGCACCACAGTAGATGCCCAAAGCGGTTGGTCTGTACAACTCTTCCCCTACAAGGCACCATGTACAGTATGTGCTACTGCCCACAGCTCTAGTCATTGGTGAGTTTGAGATGGAAACACTCAGATGTTTTTCAGACATAGGAGGAACCCCACAGAGACACATGCAAATGCCAAACAGGCATTGGTTGGAGGCCACGATCGAACCTTGCACCTTGTGCATGGGAGGCGAAGACCTTAACCATTATGCCAACTGGCTTAGACATTGTATTACTTGAAAAATTAATGCAGAACAATTAACATTCACACTTGACATGTCTGGCTAAAGCATTAGTTTGCACATTTCTATGTATATCTCACTTATGTGCTTCCCTATTATTTCCCTTAAAGATCTATTAGTTTTGCCAACATAATAGGCAGGACAATTTTTGCACCTTGCCCAATAAACAAGATTCCTACTAGTAAAGTGTGTCTATACAGAAAACTTGTATTCTTTTTTGATAGTAGGATGTCGAAAAATGTTTTCTTTCTCAATATATTGGCAGATTGAACATGATCTATAACTACAAGTCCCTTCCCTACAAGAATTAACTCGCATAATATTGTTGCTTTCATTGCAAAGCATACGTTTCAGTGTTTTACCATTTTTAAAACTGAAAGATGGTTTAATACCTACTACTTCTTTTATCCTTTCATCCACTATCAAAATATGCTAATTCCTCTTCATAATATCACAGATATTGCCTACATCAGAATAACACATTACTGGAATTAGTAGACGGCTGCAAATGATCAAATCTATCTGAAAAATAAGGGCGGCCCCTATTGTATCTATCTACTGCCTCAAAACTCAAAGTATTCACACAGTCTCTAGTTTTATATTTTCCAGCTATAATTCATTCTTAAAGGATGTTAACAAGTTATTAAACTTTACCATCACTGGTTAATTTAGACATCCTTATAGTTTGACCCTTCACAATATTTTTAACTGTATATCCAGGGTGCATGCTACTTCTCTCAGTGTATTTCTCCTACAGGGCTTTCTATAAAGTTGACTATTGATAAGTCAATCATCCCCTCTTATTAATTTAATGTCTAAAAAAAGTTATCACATCCAGCGAATATTCCACTGAAAAAACATAAAAAGGAGGTATTTGAGTGCAAAGAAAGAAAATTATTCAATACTTCATTAGTGCCCAATCCAGATAACACAGTCAACAAATTTCTTATAATATGCAAAATAACTAAATATAGAATGGTTCACAGCACACATTTACTCCCAGTGTACCATAACTATGCTGGCATAGGAGTTGGCACAGGGAGTCCCCATAGCCACTCCTGACGTTCATATATAGTATTGATCTTTAAACACAACAATGTTATTTTCTAAAATTAATCCTAAAAAATTAATAATGTTGTGTATAGTTCCTGATGTACAATTACTGTGCTTCCTGAAATATTTATCAACAAATTCAAGGCCTGAATCATTAGGAATAGTAGTAAATAGAGAGTTAACATCTAGAGAAACAAAAAGGAATTCATCTTGTTGATTCATGTTCGACAACCATAAACTGAAGGTAAAAATCTGTTTTGTCATGTAAAACTGTGGGAGATGGTTCAAGAATATGCTTCAGTTGTTTTTCAATGCAAACGAAGGCTCCATAAGTCAACCACTACCAGAGACTACTGGTCTCAAGGGAGGGTCAGTCGGAGGTTTATGTATTTTGGGCAAACTGTGTATCATAGGATGCTCTACTGAAAAAAAACTTGTATAGCTCGGGAGTAATATTATGAGACATAAAGCTATCATACAACTCATTCCTTAAATTGGCTATGATCCTATCAATTTCTTTATGTTGTAATTCTTTATATGTGGTCCCATTAGATAATAAATCTAACATTTTATTAACATACATATTATGATTCAAAACACTGATGGCCCCACCTTTATCGGCCGGTACAATAGAAATATTAGCATGATCCTGTAGTTCATTAAATGCTATATATTTCTGTTTAGACAAATTTCTAAAATTATGTGTTGATCTAATACCATCCCTATATTGGATTAAGGTCCTTCTCACATGACTTAGAAAAAGCTTCCAGCAAGGGGTGGAGATTTGGAACAAAAGAACTAGATTTCTTTAAAGTGGCAGTCGTCTGCTGATTAGAGTTAAATAAAAGTTTTAACATAATATTACATGTAAATGACATTAAATTGGTATCACAAATATTGCAATTAACAGCTGGACTGTAAGACATACCCTTATTCAACAACAGTCTTTGCATTTTAGTTAAAACAACATCCGAAATATTCCATTTATACAATCTAAAGTAGAGGGTTTGTGGTAGGCCAGAAGGATATGAACTGGGAAAGTGAGAGACAAATACCTGGCAATCATCAGAACTGGAGAAGCCAAGCAGTGAGCTTGAGATTCTGAAAATTCAGATGAACTAGTCCATCTGGATGGGACAATAGGTCTGGAGCTGGGTCCAGTGTGCAAGGTTTCTGAATTAGATGAGGCCAAAGAAAGGGAAACCATATCTGTTGAGGCTAGAATAGAGCAATGAGAATTATTCTGTTCTTCGACTGGTTGGCTTTCTTTAGAAAATGGGATACAAGAGGAATTGGGAGAAATGCAGAGAGTACACTAGGGGGCCAATCGTGCAGGAGAGCATCTCTCGGTGACCCCCCGGGGGGGTGAAATCAGGGCAAAGTAGCTGCTCCACTTGTTCAGGGGGATTCAAAGAGATCACAGCAGGGCTGGCTCCTGTGGTGTAATACCTTTTCAGCTACCAATGGCTTGAGAGACCACTCGTGAGGCATTAGGATACTCCTGCTCAATTTATCCACAATCAAGTCAGAGCTCCCCGGAATATGCATTACAATTAGAAAGTGGTTCGATTAATCACCCATTGCCATACTCAGAGCTTCTCGACAAACAAGTAAGATCCGTTTCCCCTTGCTTGTTGATGTACCAGACTACAGACATGCTGTTTGAATTGCAATCATTCTCAAGTGGACGGTTTCCTGGAATGCTTGCAAAGCTAAGAGTGCCGCCTCACTTCTAGAACATTGATATGCAAATTGGCCTCCAGCTGGGACCAAGTGCCTTGGACTACCCCAGATAATACCCACTCACCCTATCTGGGATGCATCCGTGGTCACTATGGCTTGGGTTGAGAAAGGAGAAAGGGTTATGCCTGACAAAATTTCGATGGAATGAAGCCACCAACTTGGGTGTCTCCTGCATAACTGGTGATCATCATCAGGTGGGACACTGGCTAATTTAATACAGACCATTGGGACACCAGGAGCCACTGAAGAATCCATATGTTATATCTCACAAGCAGAACTAAAGTGATGGCCGCTGCCATTGATCCTAGTGTTTGTAGCAACAGCCTCCAGTCACCATTTTGTTCCAAATAATTATGCTGACCTGCGATCTTATTCTTTGAAGTCTTTCTAAAGGAAGAGATGCAATGTCCGTGTTTTGGAGTTTAGCATTGCTCCTATGAATTTTAACTTTTGTGTTGGCTCTAAGTGAGATTTTTCATAGTTTATAGTGATTCCCAGCGAAGAACAAGTTTGAATAACATAGTTTTTTGCCTTTAATAGTAGATGCGTGGTAGAAGCGGTGAGGAGCCAGTCATCTAAGTATGGAAGCATGCGGAATCCTAGCAGGATAAAGTGAGCTGCTACCACTACCATGCATTTGGGGAACACCCTGGGGCCTGTGGTGAGACCAAAGCACAGGGCTCTGAACTGGTAATGACAGACTCCCAGCAGGAAGCACATAAATCTTCTGGATTGCTTGTCCATTTTTATGTGAAAATATGCGTCCTGAAAAATCTATCAAGCACATCCAATCATCTTTTACTAAGAACAAGAGTATAGACTGAACCATGATCATCCGAAATTTGGTTTGTTGAACAGACTTGTTCAAATGGCTGAGATCCAAAAAAAAAAACTTCTTGAACCATAGCTTCCCACTTCTCTGGTTCCTGGAGTAAGACTGTTGAGGATTGGAAAAGTGTATGCCCACTGCAGAAAGAGTATTTCCATCTTTCTTATATCTGGCCAGGGTGTCTAACTTTGGTGATCAAGAAACTTGTACAGCCAGCAAACAGTGACAGGCAAAAAATAATTTATTGGTTGGAAGACAAAGCTGAAAATAAAGCAAACCGGTTTCGGCTGTCAAGCCTTCTTCAGTGCATTAAATTAGAAAGACATACATGCACATATATATAGTGTAGCACAACCTGAAGTCCAAAGGTGTTAAATGCATTATTCATTAAAGATATTCATTCAAACCTGGGGGAAACAGGGCACCCAATTTAATAATCCATTTTTTCTCCATATTATTTAATACCTGGTGCCATCCTGATTTATTATCACTGTTTCGTTGTATCCTATCAATCACTGTGAATCTAAATGTGGCTTTGGGGTGTTTTTGTGTGCGTTTATAAAGCGCACTTGTTAATTTACCAGTTCTGATGTCACTAAAATGTTCTGATATTCTGAATTTGACACACCTGGATGTTTGTCCCACATAGAAGGCAGAACATCTACAGGAAGCCATATAAATCACCCAATCAGACTGGCAATTTGCAAAAAAAACTTAATGGAGAATACCTGTCCAATGTTTTTACTAGTAAATTATTTTGTCTTAGACATATTCTTACAATGGGTACAGTGTCCGCATGAGAAACATCCCTGCAAGGGCCCCCCTTCCAAAGTTATTTGTCTAGGGCTGTTGTCAGATCTTTTCACTTGCTTGTAATGGTTCAAAAATGAACCAATATTCTTCCCTCTTCTATAGGAAAAATGTATCCTCCAACAAGGTGCTAAGCTTGGTGTCAGCCAATAGGATGTTCCAATGTCTGCGGACACTGTTGATAAGGACATCCGTATTTCTCCCATAAGTGGTCACCAATCTGATTTGGGATTTCTGGCTTTGTTTTTTTATCCTTATACTGAAGTAGGGTCTCCTATCTTGATTTGCAGCACAACGTCTGCTTTGAGCGATGTCACCTTTCTTGTATCCTCGGTCACTGAACTTGTTAACCAAATCAGATTCATATGTATGGTAGGTCTCAGTATCAGAACAAATCCTCTTCAGGCATAGGAATTGTGACTTTGGCATGTTTCTGCATATATGGGGGGGGGGATGAAAGCTAGAGGCATGGAGCAAGGAGTTGTATTCAGGGTATTTCTGACAGACCTCAGTTGTCAATGTATGGTCTGCATTCTTAGTTACTAATACATTCAAAAAAGTAATTTGGTCAATGTCATATGTGATCGTAAACCGAATGCCCCATTTGTTCTCATTCAAATATGTAACAAACTCCTTCAGATATGTAATATCAGACCTCCATACCAACCAGCAATCATCCAGATATCTCCTCCATATGTCGATCTCATCCATGTATATGTTATGGGCTCTATCATAAATGATCTGTTCCTTGATGTAAGCCATGAAGAGATGGGAATATATGTGAGCAAACGAGGCCCCCATAGCAGTACCTTTAGTCTGTAAATAACAATTATTCCCATAGAATATAACATTTTTGGTTAATACATGCTCAGCCAAACAGAGCAATAATGTATTAAAACCTGGGGGATATAATTCAGACTTGATTAACCAATATTCTAAGGCATCCAAACCTGCCCAATGGGGGATGTTGGTATATAATGCAAAAACATCCAAAGTACACAAATACCACCCTGTTTCTAAATGCATGTCTGATATAATCCGAAGAAACTCCGTAGTGTCCTGAATTCTATCTCTAACACATTTGAGCAAAGGTTTAAGATGTAATGTTAGGAACTGGGATAGTGGTTCTGTGATTGAGCCTCTGCCTGAGACAATAGGTCGGCCAGGTGGGTTTTGTAGATTTTTGTGAATTTTACGTAAAAAATATATATGATACAGAATATCATCTGTTATGATTCCCTCCTCCCTGGCTGATTGCAAAAACTCATCTATTTGCCTCTTAAAACCGGGTGTGGGGTCTATAACCATATGTGTAGAATACCTATTGTCTGACAATTGTCTCATAGCTTCGGAGTTGTATAGAGACCAATCTTGAACCACAATAGCTCCACCTTTGTCTCCTGACAATATTACCAATTCCTTGTTATCTGCCAATTCCCGAATCATGTCCATCTCCTTATGGGACACATTATTGTGTTTGGCCCGAATGTCCCTGAAGTTAAAGTGTCGATGTTTGAGAATAGAGTTGTAAAACATAGACACATTGGGATGCATGGGTGGAATGAAGTTTGATTTATGATGCCTGAATCTGGAGTTAGTTTCTGAGTCAGCTGTTGTCTGAAAAAATAATTTCAAATTCAGTAATCTACAGAAATCAGAGACATCTTTAGCAAATATATCTTCAGGAACAAAGAAACCAGGTATGAAGTTGAGACCTTTACTCAGAATTTGTATGTGTGTGGGAGACAATTCAGTTGAGGATATATTCAACACATTATTTATTTCTGTACAATCAGCCTCAACAGATCTACCATGCTGTCCACCCCTGTGTTTCCTCCCACCCAGTTTGTACTTGACCCTAAAGGGGTGGAAGAATTCCTCCTTTTGGAAACTGGTGAATCAGAGATGTGTTGTGTATTGGACTCCAAGGTCGTAGAGGATTCTTCCCCTGATTCATCACAGCTAGATATATTGGATTTAAGGATAGATCGTGGTCTTTTCGTTACTTTCCTATTGGAAGAATCAAATCTGACGTTTATTAGTTGAGAACGGATGCCCACCCTCAGTCAGTGAGATCTCGGTGGAACTTGCTCATTTTCTCATCTTTCAATGTTTTTTCTAGAGTTAAGAGATCCTGCCCTAGTTTCTCTAAATTGTTTAAGTAACCATCCTGCCCTTCAAATGTGACAATATCGTTACACATATCTGTGATCTCTAAAATGTGCTTGTCGATAATCCTATCGTGATATGAGGCCAAAATCTTAAATTCCATTGATGTCGTATGCTGTGCCGTGGCCCATTGTTCCAATAAGATGGGGGTCCGCCTCAGAAACTAATTGTTGTGTACGGACTCTAAGCCCTCTAGGTGATGTATCTTTTGCTATATAAGCCTTAAAAAATTTGGCATGCCACACATTGGCCCTTAAAGTCCTCATACTTCTTTTCAATTTGTGAAAAGCGACCTCACGTCTGTTTATTATTGAAGGGACTTCATTACTATTATGTTCCCCCAAATTGGTGAGGCCAAAAGCCTCTAGATCATCTCGATCAGATGAGAGGCCTTTCAATAACTCCGTAAGTTCCATACTGGATTGAATCAATACTCAAATAATATTCGTCAAATGCGTTTGTTTTTTTGGAGCCGTGCAGCTACCATATGTGCAAGGGCCTGCTCTCCTTGTCTAACTTTGGTGCCAAAAAGGGATGTTCCCTCAAATGGAGCACTGACGAAAGAAGACTTAAATGTCTCTGAGAATTCACATGAGCGTATCCAGGCATGGCTTCTAATGGCTACACCTGAACCCGCTACCCTCGTCGTCCCTTCAGCAGCATGCGCAATTAGCCTCATGGACAAGTTGGAAATAGAACCTAGGGTTGTCATCTGAGAAGCTACCTTGTCTTGAACTCCTTCAATTACTGCTCCTATCAAAGTATCTGCTGGTTCTTTATCAGATCTCATTGAAGTCTCGTGAAATGTGCCATGTAATTCACGGACCTTAGTGTGAAGGTCGATGAAGCATATAAGCGCTTCCTGAATCTATGCATCATCCTAGACTCTTTATTAGGATGGGTATTAGGACTTTTGTCAGCAAGTTCCTTCTTGGTGGCTGCCACTATCATCATGGCATCTACTGGTATTCCTTTTGCCCAATGTTGTTGATCCTGATGGGCTGATAGAATACAGTCTGGTCTCTTTAGGATTGGCTTGATAGAATCAAGTATTTTCCAAGCCTGCTGAGCAATCAGTTTAACGAGATCATCAGTGGGTGGAGAGAGCAAAGAGGTAGAGGGTGTCAGGCATGAAAAGCCTCCAGGTATACAGATTCCTTTGAGGAAGGCTGGAGGGAAGTCCAGCCACCCCTCTGTTTTAGAATCTCTAGAATGTATCCAAAGGAGACATCTTCCAAGGGTGACTTTGGGGAACCTTCCTCTTCATCGAAATTCGTATCTTCAGTGCAAGAGTCTTCAAGGGAGTCTAAGTGCTTCCTCTTGCACTTTCTCTTCATGGGTACCTCTTCGGTGGGAGGGGCCGGAGAGGTATCTGAAGAGAACATAACCACCATGGTTAAATTATAAGTCGTCTGTGCCCGAGGAAGCTCCGTTAGAGGGGAAGGGAAGGACAGGACATTTGGTTCGATCAAACAGGAACAGATTGTTTGCCTGCAGTGGACAAGGCCCTCTCTCCATGGCCTGGAAGGCAGGCCCCCCACTGTAGAGGAATGGGAGCCAGGAACCAAAACAGACTCTTCGGAACTGGGGTCCCATCCTGCACCGAGGAGGCCACCTGTGAATCCAAAGCCAATGTCAAGCTTACATGTGGTGATGCCGCAAGGAGCACAAACAGCTCCAAAAACATCAGAGTGGAACCATGCACTCTGGAATCAGCAACAAAGCTCTGACCCCGGGAGGTCTCCAGATCAAACAGCACCTAAGAACAAGTCAGTTATTGCCAGAGAAGAAGCTCTGACTGGTACCGTACAGCTGGAGCCGGGAAAGTACAGTTGTGTACACCTACCATAAATGTAGATGTTCGAGTGTCTTCACTGTTGCAGTCATGACTGTAGGGTTCTCCCCTGCCGGCAGGCAGCCCTCGGTCGGCCAGAATCCCAAAGTCTGGGTCCGGCGTCGGCTGTTCAACCATGCTCCCTGATGTCAGAGCGCCAGGAGTACAAAGCTGACAGCCGACACCATCATCTCCAGTTTTTCTTGCCCCAGATGTCAGGAGTCCCAAAATGAGAAAGGTCCCATATCCTTTGCAAATACACCTCAGAAGAATGGTGAAAAAAGGAACTACACAAAAGTAAAAATAAGAGGGGACAGGAGGGAGGGAAACCCAGACTGCAACAGTGAAGACACTCGAACATCTACATTTATGGTAGGTGTACACAACTGTACTATGTTCATCGTATTTCACTGTTGCAGTCATGACTGTAGGGTAGAATCCCAAAGCTGAAAGAAAGGGAGGTGGTCATAAAGAAGAAGGGGCGGCTAAAAGGCCCTGCAAGACTGCAGAGGCAAAGCCTGCCCTAGACTTAGAGTAGATAGGTAGATTGTAGTGCTTAGAAAAAGTATGCACTGAACTCCAAGTTGCAGCTTCCAAAATGTCTTTGGTAGGAACTCCCCTGAGGAAGGCCGCAGAAGTGGCAGCAGCTCTGGTGGAATGAGTCCGTATACTCCCTGGGATTTGCTTTCCATGATGTGAATAACAAAATCTGATTCCATGAGCAATCCATTTAGAAATGGTCTGTTTTGAAATGGCTTTACCTTGGGAACTTGAAGCATAAGAAACAAACAATTGTTCTGATTTTCTGATGTCCTTGGTTCTGTCCAGGTAAAACGTAGTTGTCTATGTACATCCAAGGAATGTAAGATCCTTCCCCTTTATTTTGAGGAGTGGGGAAAAAAGTTGGCAAGTGGATAGTTTGATTTAAAGCCACTTTGGAAACCACCTTAGGCATGAAGGTAGGATTAGTCCTCAAAGACACCCTGTCTTGATGAAAAATAATATAAGGTTCCACAGCCATAAGAGCTTGTAACTCTGAAACTCTCCTGGCAGTGGTTAGGGCTAACAGGATAGCTGTCTTCCAAGATAAAAACTTGATGTCAGAAGAGGCAGCAGGCTCAAAAGGAGGCAAGGTTAGTTTTTCCAAAACATAGTTGAGATCCCAAGCAGGAATGGGAGGAGAAAGAGAGACCCTTATGTAAGAGATCTGTCAAGTAAAGTAAAATTACAGGAATGTTCGGAAGAAGAGGATCAGAATCCTGAGCCTGCATCCAGGAACAAAATCTTTTCCATTTTCCTGCATAAGATTTTCTAGTGCTAGGACGTCTGGCCTCTAAAATGACATCCATAACCTGCTTGGGTAGGAAAGAAGAAATCAAAGGCCCTGGATTAACCAGGCCGCCAGGCTGAGAGTTCTGACATGAGAGTGTAGAACCTGACCCTGATGTTGGGACAGAAGGTTCGGAGACTGAGGCAAAACCCAAGGGGGCTCCCGACATTGTTTTTTTAGAGTTGGCTACCAAAACTGTCGAGGCCAATTTGGGGCCAGCAAGATTATCATCTTGGGCTTGTCCTGTTTTATCTTTAATAAGACCCGTGGAAGAAGAAGAAGAGGCGGAAAGGCATATTCCGATAGGTTCCTCCAACTGAATGATAGGGCATCCACTTTCCAAGCTTCTTTGTGGAAAGTCCTGGTGCAAAAATTCTGTAGTTGATGATTGAGATAGGATGCAAAGAGGTCTATGCGAGGACATCCCCAGACTGCTGTTATCATCCTGAATATCTTGGTGTCCAGCATCCACTCGTGTGGATCCGAAAGGTTTCTGCTCAGACTGTCTGCCAGGAAGTTTTGCTTCCCTGGTAGAAACTGAGCTTGAAGATCCAGATTGCAAGCTAGAGCTGTGTTCCATAGATCCATGGCTAGTCTGCAAAGGGGGTAGGAATGAGATCCCCCTTGCTTGTTTATGTACCACATAACTGTGGTGTTGTCTGTCCGTATTAGTAGTTGTCCCGGTTGTAGAAGATTCCTGAAGGCCATTAGAGCTTTCTGAACAGCTAACATTTCCTTTAAATTGATATGCAGGTGCTTCTGATCCTTTGTCCAAAGGCCCTGCAGACAGTTGCCCTGAAAATGGGCTCCCCAAGCATAATCCGAGGCGTCCGTGGTTAGAATCTGAGTGGCAGGAGGCAGACAGAAGGGTTTCCCTTTGTTTAGAGCACATGCCCTGGACCACCAAAGAAATTCCTTTTGAAGGCAAGGCAGGACGGAGATCAGTATGTCTAAACTGTGGCAATGCTGAGACCATACACTTTTAGGTACCACTGTATTTTCCTCATGTGTAGTCTTGCATATGGTACGAGAAGGATGCAGGAGGCCATGTAACCCAAAGCCTGCAGGAATCTCCTTGCAGATAGCTGAGTTAAAGTTGCCAAGGTTTTGAAAGTTGAAGCCAGCTGTAATTGTTTTTCGGATGTCAGAAATGCCATCTGGGTTGTGGTGTTTAGAAGAGCACCCAGAAAAGTTATCTGTTGTGATGGTGTCAAATTTGACTTTATGTTTACAGAGAATCCCAGGAACTTGAGGAGGTTCTGTACAAATTCTAGATGCTGGAGTAAAACATCCTTGCTGTCTGCCTGAATTAGACAATCGTCCAGATAAGGGTAAATTTGAATTCCCTTGAGTCTGCAGTAAGCTACTACTGGAGCCAGGCATTTGGTGAAGACCCAGGGCGCAGTAGACAATCCAAAGGGCAGCGCAGAGAATTGAAAGTGCCTCGATCCGGCCTTGAACCTGAGGTATTTTCTGCATTCCTGCCTGATGGGAATGTGTAAATATGCCTCCTTTAAATCCAAAGTTACCATCCATGCATCTTTGGACAGCATTGGAAGTAGCTGCTGTAGAGTAAGCATCTTGAATTTTAGAATCTCTAGAAAGGTGTTCAAGACTGACAGATCCAGAATGGGTCTCCATGAGTTTTGCTTCCTGGGGACTAGAAAGAGCCTTGAGTAAAAACCTTGTCCCATCTCTGAAAGTGGAACCAGTTCTATGGCTTTCATAGCCAAAAGAGCTTCCACCTGGTTTAAGGCCTCTGTCCATTGATGTTTTGGAAGGTCTGGCCATCCGCTTGGCCTTGGCAGGGTATGAAAATGGAATTTGTAACCTCTTAAAACCACATCCAGAACCCACTTGTCTTGGGTTATGAGTCCAATTTTGATAAAAAGAGAGAGTTTTCCTCCGAAGGGGCTTCCAGGCAAGAAGTTCCTGCAGCCCAACAGAGGGAGTCATTGAGTTTGTTCCCTATGAGTTTGTGACCTGTTCACTCCTCGCCTAGGGGTGGAAGCAGTCCACTGTCTTGGTCTATAAGAAGCTTGTGTTTGAGGCCTTCCTCTGGAGCGTCTATATCTACCCCTCTGAGGCCTGTCTGAAGTGGGAAAGGACCAATTTTTAGAAGCCCAATTCCTGCTAAATCTTGGTGGCTGTACTTGTAAGAAATCTTTAACTGTTTGCATGGATTTCGCCTTATCCTCCATCTTTTTAATCACCTCTTCAGCTTTTGATCCAAACAAAACATTATGCTGAACAGGAGCATCCAATAATTTAGCTTTTACTTGTTCTGGCAAATCTTGTTCCTTTAGCCATGCATGCCTTCTAATGGCTGTGCCGGAGGCAGCAGCCCTACAAGAAGCCTCCAAGGCATCAAATCCACAGTGTAAACCATGTTTCCCAACTTGTTCAGTGGCATGCAATAAGTCATGTAATTCCTTATCATCTGCACAGGCAGAAATGGAAGTAAGCTTTTGTTTTAAAACAGACAAGAGAAACTGCTGGTATTTCAGCATATGAAACTGACAGTTTAAAGCCCTAATGGACAAAGTAGCAGAAGTGTACACTTTTTTACCCCATCTTTCTAAGGATCTAGAATCCTTTTCAGTGGGAATGGGATTTTTGGCAAAAGCGGCCTTAACTCCCTTAGGACCCTGAGAAATGGTTTCAGGGTCAGCAGAAGGGTTCTTGTATAAAACTGGTGGGAATCAGAAACCCTGTAATATCTATCAGGCTTAACAGGAGCAGGAGGAAAAGAGTCAGGGGTTAAGTTAGCCTCTGAAAAAGCATCATCCACAATATCCAAAACAGGAGGAATAGCCAGGGGTCTATGTTGGGGAAGAAGAAGAAAATCCCTTGGTCTTTTCTTCGATTCCGAATACTCCTGTCCTTCCCAGTGGAAATGTTCCCTCATTTCATGCAAAGTTTCCCCAAAAGAGAAATCCTCAGGGGGAGAAGCTGAAGGAATGGATTCCTCAGCATCAGAATCCTCATAAGGAGGGAAAGAATATTCCTGATCAGAAGAAGAAACAGAAGCCTGATCAGAGGAATCATAATAAACATTCTGCCTTGGCCTTTTATCTGGAGGGGGATGTGAACCCCTAATCATAGTAAGTAAATCCTCCGCCATCTTGAGTAACTGTTTCTGTGACTTGGGAGCCGGTTCAGAAGAGGCCTGTGTTGCAGTCTTTGATTTAGAAGGAGTCTTTGCCTTTGTCTTTGGCTTTGCCTTTATGAGAAGCTGAGTATGCCTGAAAACCCCTTCGGAAGCCGGTACCTGCACAGCGGTTCCGGACCCATCCGAAGGAGCATTGTCCGAAGGTCCTGCAATAGAAATATTTAAAGGCCTGGTTGGCTCCTCATGAGAGTCCATTTCGGCCATCGGTTCTGAAATGGCAGACGACAGGGGCTGCAAAAGCGCCTCACTGACTACGGCCGAACCTGAAGCTGGCTCCGCTTGTGCGCTATCATCAGATTTGGACCTCGGAGGCCTGTCTTTATCCTTGCGACGTTTGTGAACTCCGGTAGCCGGAACCGTATCAGACGACATTTTGTAGTTAAAGCGCCTACCGAAGTAATGAAAAGCAAAATCGTACCTTTGTTTAATTGTACGTTGATTGAATCTAGCACAAAACCGACAACTAGCTACGTCGTGGTCAGGGCCTAAGCAAGGAATACAGTAAGAATGAAAATCCTTATGAGGTATTTGCTTCCCACATGAAATACAATTATTAACTTCTGACATCGGACTGGAGCAAGAAAAAGTTTCCCCAACGGGGTACTTAGCTTCGAGTGGAGAAGAAAGTCTTCGGACTGAAGTTTTATCAGAAAAAATTGTCAGGAGTCAGCCGACCGTCACTTGCGAACTGCTATCACCGCACGGCAAGAAAGACTGGAGATGATGGTGTCGGCTGTCAGCTTTGTACTCCTGGCACTCTGACGTCAGGGAGCATGGTTGAACAGCCGACGCCAGACCCAGACTTTGGGATTCTGGCCGACCGAGGGCTGCCTGCCGGCAGGGGAGAACCCTACAGTCATGACTGCAACAGTGAAACATGATGAACATCTCCGAAGACACAGCTGGAGTTGGAGGAGGAACAAAAACTGGTGTGGTAATTGGCAAGGTTCCAGAGCTACAAATGCTAGGAACTGAAGGTAATCCCCTCACCACAGGAGCTGGTCCATCAATCTCATGATGTCAGATTCTGTTAGGCTCTTGGTAGAATGGACTGAAGAAGCAGATGGAGATCTGGGAGAAAGTCTTTCCAAGAAAGGACTTTGAGATGTTCAAGGAAGGGGTCCACATATGAACAGCATCTCGTTCGAGGCCTGTACTTGAAGGAAAATTACTTTGTTTCTGAGAGAGAGGGAAATGAGGGTTTAGAAGGCAACAAAGTGGAGGAATCCAAAATAATTGTTGGAGCCGATGTAGTCTGTGCAGAGACAGGCACTGATGGCACCGAAGATTCAAATACTTTTCCTATCGGTTCTGAAGAAATTATGGAAACCGTGGAAGTTTTAGTTAGCATTGCCACCTCACAGCAAGAAGTTCTCTGGTTCAATCCTTGGATGGGGTGCCTTCTTTGCGGAGTCTGCATGTCCTTCGTGTGGGTTTTCTCCGGGTACTCTGGTTTCCTCCCACATCCCAAAGACATGCTGTAGGTGGATTGGACACTCTAAATTGGCCCTAGGCATGAGTGCGCGTGCGTGTGTGTGCCTTCTGTGGAAGGTTGGGCGCCGGGCTGGCAACTCGCCACTCTAAAACTCCACTGTCAGTCATGAGCGAACAGGTGACGCCTAACCAGGAAAAGCTGAAAGAAGAAGCAGCAGGAGGTTCTAACAAATTTGTCAGAACCGAATGGCTCCTCTTCTTCGATCTTTCTTGTTGGCTGGAATAGAAAAAGAAAGAAGGGGAGCAGACATCAGTTTTAGGTTTAGATGATGCAGATAAGGCCTTGTCAAAATCAGATATTAAAAGTCCCTTCAAAATTAACTTGTTTTTTCAGTCTACTAGGCCAGTAGTACTACATAGGCAATCATACATTTATATAAATAACAAACCACACAGACACAATCCTAGTTACAAGTATTTTACAAGTGAACTATTTCTGATCTTTATTACATATAGCTTTGTTTGATTATCCTCATAGCACACGTAGTGCACAGCCACACATTTATAGGTGTTCTTATTTAGTAGTCAGGTATCCCCCCCGACTTCTCATTTTCCCTCTACCCTTTAAGCTCCATCCAGGTCAACCTTTAATACCCCTGACCTGTAGGAAGCTGGGGGTCAGTCACAAACAGCCATTAAGCCAGTGCTAGGATGCATCCAGTTGTCAAGCATTCTGATCTGTGGGATGGTGCCAGGGTTATGATCAACTACCACCCAAGGATGAAATGCCACTGAAATGGGGTTTTCACTTATTTACAGTAGTACTTCAGCAGTTAAGACTATCTTCTACCTTTATGTTGGACCTACCACCCAGGGTCCTGCTAAATTAATCCGGAACAATGCAGACACCGCCTCAGCCTTTCGCTTTATGAATAACCTGCCATTTATTATGAAGACCTAGCTCAGTCACAATTTTTGTGCTGTCTTGAATGCTTGTGCAAGGCTGCAAGCACATGTTGCTTCAGTCATAAAAATGTTTTTCTAGGTCAGTCATACAAAGCAAGCCAGTATGCAAATGAACAAGTCTTTACAGATGTGCCACATGAGAGAATCCTGATATTAGTAAAGAGTTTCTTTCAATGTGAAATTAAAGTTATGTACTTACCATAACTATGCATCTGTGTTGTCCATTTCCATTTTTCCTCAACAACTGTGTCTCAGATCGGACTCTGCCACATTTACAATACTCACGGATCCAACTCTCGAGCTTCTCATTTTATCAATAATGCCACAGTCAACCTGCTAGACCTCAGATTGAGTCTAATGCCTTATAAGCCATAGAAGCAATTAATCTTAATCACAGACAAAGTAAGAATAGTAGTCACAAAACTGGGGTTCAAACCTGGAAATGACAGACAGGGGAAAGGAGGGTGGGGGTTGATGAAGAATGAGAATAGGCAACAAAGATATATAGTTACAGAAAGTACATAACTTTAATACCTAATGTTGTCCTTTTAATTGGTTCCTCAACAGTTAGGGCAGAGTCCCCAGCTACATGGACCTTGGGTGGCTCTCATTGAAGGATATTCCAGAGTAGTGCAGAACCAAAAGTAGCTCTGCTTTGTAATCAGCAATAAATGTATGAGCATTAGACCAAGTAGCTGTTGAGCAGATGTTATCAATAGAAGTTCTAGACCAAAAGCGGGAAGAGGTAGCCATGGACCTGATGTTATGTGCTTTAGGAGGCTTGGGTAGCAATGTACTCTGCTGGCCATAAATAAAGGAAATACAATCAGTAAGCCATTTTGTCAGGGTAATTTTAGAAATTGGTGAACTCAACTTGTTTGGGGAGAAGGAGACAAGCAATTGTTCTGACTTCTTGAAAGTTTTTGTTCTGTGGAGACAAAAATCATACTTGCTTATGTAGATCCAAAAGGTGGACCATGTAGTCTCCTACATTAGCAAAGTTAGGAAACAAAACAGGCAAATTAAAAGCTTGAATATTTGCTATGGAGGCTACTTTACGTAAAAGAAAAGAACAGATGGTATGTAAAGTAGCCCTGTCTTTGTGAAAAATAAGATTAGATTTGGAAGAGAGCCTGGAGTTCAGAAACTCATCTTGCAGATATAATTGCCATCAAAAAAGCTGCTTTCCATGATAAAAACTTTAAATCAGATTTAGCAAATGGTTCAAAGTGTTTCTGAGTTAACCCTTGCAGCATGACTGTCAAATCCTGGGTGGGGGGATCCATTACTGGGGGTCTAAGCAAGAAAATACCTTTTAGAAAAAGCCATGCACAACTTTGAAGAAGCAGCTCATGAGGAAGCATTTTCTCCTGAGTGAAAATTAGATATGGCTGCCAAATGCACTTTGACAGTAAGGAAACTAGCTCCTTGTTGAAAAAGAGCTGCTAAAAATTCTAGGACCACAGAGTTACGGGCAGTGAAGGAGTCCAATTCCCACAGTAGAACCCGACTAGAGAATTTTTTCCATTTACTTTTGCAAATCTTCCTTGTACAGGCCTTGTGGGAAGAAAGTAGTATCTGTTGGACAGGGAGGAAAGCCTGGGTTGTCTAGCTAACAGTGGAATTGGAGAAACCATGCAGTCACCTTTAGCCTTGGAATGTCCGGATGATCCATCCTGGAGGGATTAGAAAGCAAATCTGGATTGGGATCCAATATCCTTGACAAATAAAGGTAAAACCAAAATATGGGGAACCACACCAAAATGAAGCAATGAAGATAATTGTGCTCTTCAACCAAAGTGCCTTCTAGATGAATTTGGGAATTAGAGGTATCAGGGGATAAGCATAAAGGAGGTGGAGGGCCAAACGTGGACTACAGCATCTCTGGGCGACTCCCTCAGAGAGGGGATTAGGGCAAAGAACCTGCACTTTTTGTTGTTGTGGGAGATGCAAAGAGGTTGCAGCAAGGTTGGCCCCAGCGATAGAAAATTCTCTCTGCCACTGACTGAGAGGAGAGCACTCATGAGGTATTCAAATCTGTTATGTTTGTCTGCTAGAATACTGGACTTCCCCAGTATGTGTGGTGCCATAAGAAAGCGACTGGAGGAGATTGCGCACTGCCACTCTCTCACTGCCTCTCAAGAAAGGGGGCAAAGATTACATTCCCCACGGTTTCTTGATGTTCCAAACCAGACATTTTTGGTTTGTATTGCAATTGTCCTAAAAGTATCTAGTTGCACTTTGTGGTCTAGCTGTGACTGATTCAATAGAAATCTGGATACAGAAAGCCTATAAGTATATTTTTGGCACATTATCTGTTATCAATGATAATCAACTAAACTGCTGCATTTATTAATTTGCTTGAGATTGCTTGTCTTGGTGTCTGCATTTTGTTCCTGCCCTCCCCCCCCTATTGGTGTCTTGTTCTTAAACTTGGTGGCTTTGCTGCTGTCCGTCCCTACAGTAAATTTGATCTGGGATACTCCTCCCAGTCTAGTGTCATTAGCTCATTCTACCTAATACAGAGAGAACATTTGAGAAGGCCAACCCACTGCGGTTCTTAACCTTGAATTGTCTTCTGGTCCTCCTTTATATATAAAATAAAAAAAAAAAAAAAAAAACAACTTTGCTAGAATCTCCTTGAGTGTTCTGAATGAGTGTCCTTACTGTTCAGAGTTGAATAAAACAATAACTGAGTGCAGTTCAGAATACACTTTGAATAAATTGCATTTATTTAAATGGTATTTGGTTTAATATTGTTACACACTCAAGTGTTCTAGCTTACACTGCACTTGAATTGTTTTTAGTGCTGTTTTAGCTGCTTTTCTGTATATATATATAAAAAAAAAATTCTAACTTGTTTCCTGACTTTCCTGTAACTAGTTTAGTCCAGACACACATTTGCTGTATCCATGACTATTTGTAAGCTTCTGAGCCACCCAAGCCTTTCTGTGTTGGAGAGAAGCCTTCTAGCTCATCAGTGGGAGTGGTAAGCACTAGGTACCCTATATCTACCACAAGAGGAGTGGTTTCTAGCCCACAAACTGTAGTTTATTGGCCATTTGGGCAGTTTTTTTCTATCTCTTTCAACTTTCTGTTTTAAAAGCCCACATTTGCGCTTGCCTCCCGCCTTTCCTGTAACTAGTCTAGTTCAGATACAGATTTGCTGTATCCAGGACTCTTTGTAAGCTTCTGAGCGGTGCCAAAAAGTCTGCTCTTCAATTTTTCCCTTAGATCTGCTATTTCTCTCCTCTCCTGCACTTTTGCTAGCTTACTAGTCTAGCACTTTACCAGACATCTTTTAGGAATTATTGTAGCACACAAAAGTGCTACCAGCACTAAACGTTCTACAAGGAAACAGATCCAGTACTTATTATTAATGCCCACCCTTTCCAGGGACATCTAAGGTTCAGTTCCCTGTGCTTTCTCCTATTAACCTGGTGAACTTGGGTATCCTGAGGCAATGTAGCAACTGCCTCATGTACAACTGACAACCCTCTCCTCTTACCACCCAACACACAGACTTGTGAGAGATGCACTTGTACATCCAAACTGGAAGCCACACACTCTCTAGCCAAGACCAGAATAGCTGGCCACGATGAGAAGGCCAACACTGGCACCACATCACATGAAACACATAGCCCTCCAGAACTCACACCAGCGTTGCATTCACATAAAAACACAAACCACACACCCACCTTCGTGGAGGCTCTCAATAAAAATCTACCCAAAACAGCAGAGACCTCCATGGCAGAAACGCACTCCACCACCACAACACAAAACTAATCACAAGACACACAACTCTCCTAAACAGTGTACCACTCAACCAAAGGCCCCAAGGCAAAACAGCATGCCCAACACACTAGTCATAGGTGACTCGATTGTGAGGCACACTGATGTCCCACTCACTAGGTTGAATAAAGAGAAAGTAACAGCTGCCTGTCAGGTGCCAGGATCCACCACATAATGCACGCACTCAGGTCCCTCAACAAGAGGTACAAATATGACTGTCATTGTACACGTGGGTGTAAATGACCTGAGACACACTCCTGGACTACATGAAGAGAGACATGGAGGAGCTCTCAGATTATGCAAGCCCAGGCGGGTAAGACCCTTGCTCTGAGCAGCCTCCTACCATCCAGAATGATACCACAGTACAAGCAGAAAATGATCGATTTCAACAACTGGCTAAGTTTCTGGTGTCATTCTAAGGGGATCCAGTATGTGCCAGAGATGACATGACTGACAGACCTCGATGCTCTGCCAGAGATGGTCTGCATCCGTCACCCCTGGGCTTCCGGATACTGGCCAAGGCTCTTGCCACCCCTATAGTGCCTTTTTTAGGTGGTGTTCCAAAGACCAAATTACCACCATAACAGCTACAAACAAATGCAATCAGAGAGTTATGCTGCTCAACGCTAGAAATCTAAATCTCAAAATGCACTTGCTCACAGCACTCCTTAAAATGCAGAACATCGACATTTGTGCTGTAACAGAGACATTTATATTACATATTTATGCATGTAAAACTTACTTTCGTTTTATTTTCTTTACAAACAATCTGATCTTCTTGCATTGAATTTGGATTTCCCCGGTCTTCATTTGACATCTCAGAGAACAGTTAATTATTTTCTATTGCAACAAAATTTCTAACTCTGACCTAGCAGCAGTCTGTATCACAAGTTACGTGTAGTCTCTTACATACATAAACACACAAACACCTACATACACACATTGATATTCACGTATACGTACATATGGATGCCAGTGGAAAAGCATCAGAAAATAATGAAGTCTCTAATATCCGACGTAGCTCCCTTTTATCAGCTGACTACAGCAGACACAGAGAATGCATGGTTCACTGATGATTCTGCTAGAATCTGTAAGAATGGCACAATGTGGGTGACTTATTGCCTATGAACATAACATATAATGAAGGTTCTGCAGACTCCAATAATTAGGCCAGTGCTGGCCATCAGTAATTTCCTGCCAGAGGATGACACTCATTTACACCTACAGCTAGGCAGTATATATAAGGGACTGACAACCTGGTTACCGTATGGCAGCAACAATATCAGAAGATTCATGGTAAACACTTAGAGGTTCAAAAGACCATTAAAAAATCTTTTTTGTTTAAAAAAAAAAAAATATATATATATATATATATATATATATATATTGGAAACAGCTTAATGTAAAACATGTGGGACAGGCAGATGCCCATATGCTGTCTACCACAAATAAAAGGATGTACAACCAGAAAGTGGACAAAAAGGAAAACTGAAGAGATCTCCATGATGTCATTAAGCAATGCAAAATTTGTCAACAAAGAAAGTAGAGACAATTACAGCTCAAATCATGTTGACATGTATGTGTACACTGGGGCAGCAGTCCTGGTCAGATATAGGAAATAGACTATACGCCTCTTAATGGTTTTATGTGTTATCTCCCTTGTTGGAAAAGCAGCTGTACTATTTGATTATAGACCATATAATTAAAACAATCCTATTCCATTATTTAACAGTACACTATAAATGTTAATGCCAGCACTGAGCCACTGCATACTTCTCAATGGCTATCCTTAATTTACTTGCATTTCCAACAAGTTCTTAAAAATGGATTCTGACAATTGCACATCAGACAATATTTACAGACAGAGTGATCAAATAGGAGGCTACCTTGATCAAAATAGTCATTCTAATTGCAACTAATTTATTGCTGAATCACTTATTCTGCTGTACTGTTCATATCTGAATGTATAAAATGATAAAGATTTGCATCAGTATATTCTTTAGATTCACACTCAGCATAAGTGGCCTGACCCAGAATGCAAACAGTCAAATTATCACTGCATATAACACACCAGCTGAATGGAATGAATTACACTCACTCAGCTATTGAATTGAACAGTACTTGCTTACAGACACACACACACACACACACACACACACACGAATGGAATGCAACTCAAACAATCATTTCTCCTTGAATAAAACAGACTGCAGCACACAATTATTCCTTGAATAAAACGGACTATTCTGCAGCACACACACTGCATGGACTTACAGTCTCCTTACTTGAATGGAAGTTATTCTTTGAATTGAAAACCTGGCTCATTGGCAAGTCTGAATTGGTTGCAGCAATCCGTTCACATACACACACTTGAAGGCAAGTCTGAATTGGCTGCAACACATATACAATGGACTTACAATCTCCTTACTTGAACAGTTACAGAAGTTATTCTATGAATTGAACACACTGCTCGTTGGCACTTGAACTGAACAATATTTGCTTACACACACACACGGGAATGGAATGCAAGTATGCAACTCAAAACAATTATTCCTTGAATGCGACGAGACTGTCTGCTGCTAGCCTGCTACTGCTGAGCTCTGCTGTTCAGGACACACAGGGAAGGGTTGCGTTGCTTGCTTCCTATCCTAGCTGCTTCTAACTTTTAAACCAAATAAATATATAAGCTGCCGCTGCCTGCTTGTATTATTTTAAAATAAAAAACAAGGTCAGTCTTACTTTGTTGGTGGCCTGGAAAGTTCGTTCGTCCCTCTCTGCTCTCTCTCCCTCTTTCTGATTTGGAAATGGGTTACAGAGCTGCTGCAGCGAGATGTGACACACACGTACCACGTGCAAGTCATACAAACATAAACATAACACAACAGGCTCAGCCGAATTCCGACAAGCTGGCAGGCTGGTCACGAAGCAGACATAATCACGCATGCCTCTGCACGTGATAATATAGGCAAAAAAAAGGGGGGGGGCTGGAAAAAAAAACGCTGGGAAATTCGGTAATTAAGGGGGCCACTTGGGAACTCGTGGGACCCCAGTACTTGGACCTCAAAACCAGTAAATGCCAAGGAATTAGGTATGGTTGAGAGGTATGCCTGGAACGCCTGCAATGCTAGGAGGACTGCTCTCATCTCTAGGACACTGATATGTGAAATTGTCTCTTCTGGGGACCACATGTCCTGGACTATCCATCCCAAGAAATGCCCCGCCTCCACCTTAGCTGGGAGGTGTCTACTGGGTGGGTGGAAGTAAAAGAGGGAGGCCTTGGAAAACTTGGTGGTTCGGCTGTATCCACCAGTGCAGATGGCCTTTGCATACTTGAATGAGTTTGATCAAAAAGGAGAAGGGATGTTGAAGAACTGACCACTGAACAGTTAGGGTCCATTGAAGAGTGCGCATATAAAACCAGGCCATAGGAACTAAGGTTATGGCAGCTGTCACTGACCCTAGGGCCTAAAGAATATGTCTAGCTAGGGGAGAAGGCTGTGCAATAATTTGCTCCACTTGGCACCTGATGACCCTCACTCGATGAGGTAGAAGAGTGGCTATATGACCATGTTCAACTCAGCACCTATGAACTCCAGGCTCTAAACAGCTTGAAGATGAGATCTATAGATGCTGACTGAGATGCCTGGAGATTGACATAACTGGAGCAAGTAGTCTCTGGATTTCTCTAGGAGATGCTTGGTTGGGGCAGTGAGGAGCCAGTCATCTAAATATAAAAACACTCTGAATCCCAGCAATCTCAAGTGAGCTGCAACCAATGCCATACATTTACTAAACACCTTGGGGGCTGTGGTGAGACCAAAAGGCAACGCTCTGAACTGGTAGTAACTGACCCCATAGCCAAAAGTGCAGAAATCTTCAGGATCATCTGTTCATCTTGATGTGGGAGCATCCATACTGAAGATCGATGGAGCACATCCAACCATCCTTGTGTAAAAACAGCAGAATTGACTGAACTGTGACCATATGGAACTTTATCTCCTTCAAATTTAGTTTACTTAGATCCAGAATTGGTCTCATGTCCCTGGTTTCCTCTGGCACTAAAAAGAATCTTGAGTAAGTTTCGAATACTTTCTGGTCTGGTGTGAGCTCCTGGAAGACTCTTGTCTACCAGCTTTGAATTTCTTGAGCTGCTGCCTCCCTCTGACTGGGTGGGATATTGGGCAGCCTTTTTTTTTGTTGGGGAATCTGGAAAAATGGTATACAGTAACCTCTGGATAAGATTTTTAGTACCCAAGAATCTTTTGTTGGATGCAGAGGCAAGCACCCCTCCAACTGCATCCAGAGGTGGGTAGTCGGGCAACCTTTCAGGAGAGCTTGGACGGGTTTATCTGAAAAGAAATCTTGGGAGACCTGCCTCCGCTGCCATGAGGATGGGGTCTTCCATTTGAACTCCTCCCTCTGCCTCTGATGGAGGTACCTCCACATATATCCTGGAAAGGACCTGGAGACTTATGAAACATGTTCTTGCCTCCACTTAGATTCCTGGAAAAGGATCATTGAGGGATAGAAAAGCTTATCACTACAGCAGACAGGGTCTTTCCAGCCTGTTCACTCCAGGAAATAGCTTCCTTTACAGTAGGTCCATACAAAGACATTCCATCAAAAGAAACACTGATGAAAGAAGACTTGAAAGACTCTGCAAAGTTGCATAAGCGCATCCAGGCATGTCTCCTAATGGCTATGCCTGAGCCCACTGCCAGTGAGGTACCCTCCACAACATGGGAAATTAGCCTCATAGACACATTACAAATTGATAAGAAAGTGGACAGCTGTGAAGACTTCTTGTAGCCCTCCACGGACATGGACTCAAGAGGGATTTGGAAAGTTCCTTACTCAAATCCTGCTATAATCTTGCGAAATGTGCCAAGTAATTCAGAGACTAAGGCAAAGGTCACAGAGGCAAAAATGAGATTCTCAAATCTGTCCAACACCCTGGGCTCTCTGTTAGGGGGAAGGACAGTGGAGCTATGCTCCTCCAGCATTTTTTTTAGGCTGCCGCCACAACCATAGCATCAACAGGTACTCCCTTGCTCCAGTGTGACCTGTCTAAGTGATGCAAGAAATGTATCAGGGTGACGGGGAATTTCTACAGTATCCAGTTCCTTCCACTCCTGGTGAGAGACTAGATCTATAAGCTCATCTGCCAGGGTGGAGTCATCAAAGATGTAGATGGGCCGGATCCAAAAGCTTCCAGAGTGACTCTTCCTGAGAGGGGAGGGTTATCAGAGAACTATCCAGCCTTTCACATGACAATCTCCAAGATGTCTCTGAAGGAGACGTCATCTGGTGGAGATCTGGGGGACCCCTCCCCTTCAATGAAGTCAGTGTCTCCAGTGAGACACTCCTGAGGGAAGGCTGTGTCTCCTCTCTTACACATCCTCTTTTGGGGAACCTCCTGAGTGGGACGATATGGAGAGGTATCTGAAGAGAGAGGAAGTCTTTGATTGGTACCATCTGGACACTTGATGGGGCAGGCTGTCCCTGTGGAATAGGGGAAACCTAAAGATAGGAAGTTCTAGAGAAAAAAAATGATCTTACAGTAACATAAAAAAAAAGCTCTATGACACGGATCTGCGTTTAGAGAAATATGGGGGCAAAAGAGATCCAAGGTAGAACAGGTTAACTGGGGCATTATGGGTAGAGGGATAAATTCAAGAGTTGGATCTGTAAGTCTTTTAAATGTGGCCAATATAGTTCAGAGACCCAATCATTGAGGAACGAATGAAAAGGACATCAGATCCAAAAATCAAACAACTCACAATCAACAAAAAATCTTTATCCCATACTTTTTATATCATATTCAACATTACAATGTCAAATGCTGCTCTTTAATCATCATTTTAAAATGTACTTTTTTTTGTACCTCTTGCCCCCAGTGACCACACCCACACCCTCTCTTGGTGCATCAGCCCATTCCTCCCCTTCACTAAGGCAACAGTCAACCATGAGGGGTCATCTTCCAGGCAGCCACAAGGGGAGGTTTGAGCTTTTGTCCACTTTCTCCCAGTCCTTAACACACATACACAAACACTGAGTTGGAGAGGAACATATAATGGGCTGTCAGTGAAGAAGGACTTCCCCTCACTTTTGCAAGGGCAGCAGCCCTCAAGTAACCTTGTAATCTCTCCCTGTGCAGAATGACCAGTGGTCTCTCTGGTCTCTGCCAGATCAAATGTCCCTGATATTCACGGATGTCCCCACTTTTGACTCATATTTTAGCTCTGTCCCTCTTAGTCCCTACTAAAATATGACTTTTTCGAGAAAAGGTGGCAAAATACAGTTAATAAATAATGACTATAATTACAGCTCTTCACTTCTTTTACTTCAAAAAATGTATATTAATTCACTTTTTTTATTCGTCAATGTTTCAAGTTAATAATACTAATATTTTAAAAAAGTATCCCCGATTTCTGGATTTGTCCATTACTGGTTGAGAGCTACGACTTAGGCTACGCTGCCCTGTGTGCTCCAAATACATGCAAATCCCTCCCCCTATTCAGGACAGGAGTGCAGGTCATGCTTGTCCACTCCTCCCCCTCCCAGCCAGGCATCTTCTGTGCTGGAGCTGCTAATCAAACTCCTAACACCTGGGTCACAGTCAGGGCTCCTTCTCTTTGTGCAAAGGAGCTAGGCTAAAACATTTTACATTGCTGCCCTGTGAAAGTAACATGCAAAACAAATATCACTTAGTACTATCTGTCCCCCATCCCCAATTATCATAAATTGCAATACAATTTTTACGGCACAAGG
This sequence comes from Protopterus annectens, assembly GCF_019279795.1. Taxonomy (NCBI): domain Eukaryota; kingdom Metazoa; phylum Chordata; order Ceratodontiformes; family Protopteridae; genus Protopterus; species Protopterus annectens. The sequence continues at coordinate 212,953,190 of NC_056749.1, read as the reverse complement.
AAGAATGTAGGCTTAAAGCCTGCAATACATTTCCCCAATACCATACAGCCTTGAGAGCTGTTGTGAACTTCCGCCACTGAACTAAGGTAACAAGACTGGAAATGGTATGAATAACCCAATCACGTTTAGTCTGAAACGAGACATTTTGTCAGATTACAATGAAGAAATGTTTTTCATGATCATTTTATAATGTTGCAAACAGTGCAGCTACACTCAGTGAAATCTGTTTCATGTCCCTGAATATCACAAACTGCAAAAGTTTTTAAGGTTCCTGTCCCATTTAGCATGCAGCCTACAGCTCTGCAATGGTTCTGCTATGTGCCTTCACCATCTTCATAAAATACAAAGTAAAATGTCACAGCTAGAATTGATCAAAATTAATTTCCATTTCCAAAGAATATAAACTGTAATTTCTGTGGCACACAGCACTGCATACCAAGTCAGTAGGCTGTATTACTTCTGATAGGTTTCCTGTACCCATGCAATATTCAGCTTTATAGTACATTGCTATGCATTATTATTGCAGTGAATACATGAAAATATACATCTCATCATATTAAAACCTACTATGACTGGAGGCATACTGCAGCTATAAGTTATAACATTAATTAGCAAAGAGAAACAGGAAATGTGATAGCCTGACACGAACACTGACTCAATATCACTCAGTTAAACACCATCTTGTGATACTGGAGTGAAATGTGGGAGGCTATAAATAGTCTACACAGGGCAGGCAAAGGAAAGGAAACTTATCTGGTGAACTGGAATAGGGAAGCAACACAGAGCTACTCTGACAAGTGCTGTTCTGTGACATCAATCTGGAGTGTATGAAACAGCATGCAGAAGATGCATTAATTGTATTGTGCTAATGGAAGCTATGTTGTGCACAGGTGAATAGACAAACTATCATCCAACTTCTCATTATGACTGCTTTATATAAGCAGGTTGCGTACACAATCTTCCTGTTGTGTCCATCTTTTGTTGTCTATAGTCAGTTTAAAATATCAGCAGGAGTATTCTGTGAGCAGTACTGTCCTATCCAGCAGGTTTACACAGCCAACTGCTTAAGGATTTTTTTAAATCATATCCCTACTGATGGACTTCAGCATAAGTTGATTATTACCATCATTATCATTATTAAGATTGGTGTATAACTAGAAGTTATGTATTCACCATAACTTGGCATCTTTGCTGTCCATTTTCATTCTTCTTCATGAATGTGTCTAGGATCTGATCCTTGGATCCAACTTGGCCGCATTTACAAGACTTGGGATCCGAATCTCAAGCTCCTCCCTCTACCCCTAATGCCTTATTCCATCCCCAACTCCTCAGATAGCGTTTGCTGCCCCACCCCTACTGTGCTATAGGGACAGAACAGACAAAGAGAAAGATCGAGGCTCAGCCAGGAACATTATGGTTCCCATATCATTCAAAGATCCTTCTAGGAGCAACAGTACTGGGGGATGGCTGGTAATGAAAGTGAGGAAGAATGAAAATGGACAACACAGATACCAAGTTATGGTAAGTACATAAGTTCTAATTCTGATGTTGTCCTTTCCATTCTTCCTCACAAATGGATCAGAGTCCTCAGCTACGCAACTCTTGAAAAGCCCTCAAGGAAGGACATGCCAGAGCACTGTTGAACCAAAGGAACCTCTGCTTCTGGAAACAATGTCTAACTTATAATATGTAACAAAGGTATGAGTTTTGGAAAGTACAGTTTTGTATCTACCATAAATGAAGATGTTCAAGTGTATACCCTGCTGCAGTCATCACACTTGGGTTATCCTGTCGTCAGGCGGTCCCGCAGTCGGCCAGAATTCCAAAGTCTTGGTCCGGCGTCGGTTGCTGTCGCTTCTTCCCTGACATCAGAGCGCCAGGGGTATATCAGAGGCATCCAACGCCATTTTCTTCAGTTTTTCTTGCCCCAGATGTCAGGTGCCCCTAATAGGTAGGCAAAAAATATATGTATATATATATATATAGCTATCTTAAAAAAAAGTAAAACAAAACCCTTAGGCACAAGCAAATACACCACAGAGGTTGTATAGAATAAAGATAAGTTCAGCTAGTTTTAGAGGGGATTGAGGGAGGGCAACCTGGACTGCAGCAGGGTATACACTCGAACATCTACATTTATGGTAGGTACAAAACTGTACTATGTTCATCGTGTTACCCTGCTGCAGTCATCACACTTGGGTAAAATCCCAAAGCTAAGGATGGGCAGAGGAGTCAAACAGGGTTAGACGGGGCTAAAAGGCCCTGCAAAACTGCAGTGGCGAAGCCCGCCCTGGTCTTAGAGTAAAGTGGTAAGTGATCATGTTTGGTGAAGGTGTGTACTGAACTCCAAGTTGCAGCTTCCAGAATATCCTTGGTTGGTACTCCCCTGAGGAAGGCTGTAGATGTAGCTGCTGTCCTGGTAGAGTGGGGCCTTATGGTAACAGGAACTGGTTTTCCATGGTGGGTGCAGCAAAAACGTATGCAATGTCCTATCCATTTGGAAATGGTTTGTTTTGAGATAGCCTTTCCTTGTGATGCTGTAGCATAGGATACAAGAAGCTGGTCAGATTTTCTGAAAACCTTAGTTTTATCCAAGTAGTAACGTAGCTATCTGTGAATGTCCAAGGAATGCAGGAGTCTTTCTCCTTTGTTCTGTGAATTTGGAAAGAAGGTGGGTAAATGGATGGTTTGATTTAGGGCCACACTGGATACCACCTTAGGCATCAAGGAGGGGTTAAGTTCGTCGAGAAACCCTGTATTGATGAAAAATGAGGAAAGGCTCTACTGCCATTAGTGCCTGAAGCTCCGAAACTCTTCTAGCTGAAGTGATTGCTAGCAGCAGGGCAGTCTTCCATGATATAGACTTTAGGTCATCTGAGAAAGCTGGTTCAAAAGGAGGTAGCGTGAGTTTTTCCAGAACAAAATTGAGGTCCCAAGTAGGTGTTGGTGCTCTCCTGGGAGGCCTAATGTTCTTGGCCCCTCTGAGAAACTGCCTTAAGAGTGGATGTGAAAATAAGGGAGGATCCGTGTTGTAGTGAGCAGAAATAGCTGAGGCGTGGATTTTAATAGATGAAAAAGAAAGTCCTTTGTGTAACATCTCAGTTAGATATTGCAGAATCTGAGGTATGTCAGGCTGAAGGGTATTTTGGCCTTTAGCTTGGTTCCAGGCGCAAAACCTTTTCCATTTGTCTGAGTAGGCTTTTCCTGGTGCTGGGCCTCCTGGCCTCCAGAATAACTTCCATAACAGCTTGTGAGAGAGGAGCTGGCTGGTTGCCTAGGTGATCTGCCATGCAGCCAAGTTTAAGGTTTTGAGCTGGCTGTGTAGAATCTGATTGTCTTGCTGTGTGAGCAGGTGGGTAATTTGTGGTAGAATCCATGGTGGGCCATGGGCCATATTCCTTAATAGTGGGTACCAGTGCTGGCGTGGCCAGTCTGGAGCAATGAGTATCATTCGGGGTCTCTCCATTCTGACTTTCAGTAGCACCTTTGTGAGAAGGGGTAGTGGAAGAAAGGCATATACTGTTAGCATTTTCCAACTGAATGGGAGTGTGTCCACTTTCCAAGCTTGTTGGTGAAAGGTCCTTGTGCAAAACTTTGTTAGCTGATAGTTTTGAGGACTGGCAAACAGGTCTATGTCTGGGAGCCCCCACTTTTGAGTTATCATTGCTAATACTTGTGGATCCAGTTTCCATTCGTGGGGATCCATGATGTTTCTGCTTAGGTCATCTGCCAATATGTTCTTTTTTCCCTGGCAGGAATTGAGCTTGTAATTGAACTTGGTAATCCAGTGCTGTGTTCCACACGGTCATTGCTTGCCTGCATAGAGGGTAGGAGTGTGTGCCCCCTTGTTTATGTACCACATTACTGTGGTGTCGTCTGTCCTTATGATAAGCTGTCCTGGATGCAAGAGGTCCTTGAAGGCTGTCAGAGCATTTTGTACAGCTAGCATTTCTTTTCGATTGATGTGCAGATTCCTTTGATCTGCTGTCCATAAGCCTTGAACGCACCGTCCTGCCATGTGTGCCCCCCCAGGCATAGTCCGATGCATCTGTTGTCAGTTTGCCTGGCTGGGGGTAGGGTGAAAGGCTGACCCTTGTTGAGGTGACAAGCCTGTGACCACCATAGAAACTCCTGTTGAAGGCAGGGAATGAGAGTTATCATAGTTTCCAAGCTGTGACTGTGTTGAGTCCATACGCTTTTTATGTACCATTGTAATTTCCTCATATGCAGTTTTGCAAATGGTATTAGTAGTATGCAAGATGCCATGAAGCCCAAGGCCTGCAGAATTTTTCTTGCAGGGAGTTGGGTCTTTGTTGCCATTGTTCTAAAGTATTGAGTTAATTATAGTTGTTTGTCTGGCGTCAGATAAGCCATCTGGGCCGTTGTATTCAAGCTGGCACCCAGGAATGTCATAGTTTGTGAGGGCATTAGTTTTGATTTCTGTTCGTTTACTGTGTACCCTAGGCAACTTAGTAGATGTCTTACAAAAGCCCGGTGTTGTAAGAGAATGTCCTTGCTTTCTGCTTGTATGAGACAGTCGTCCAGGTATGGGTATATTTGAATTCCCCTCTGTCTGCAGTATGCAATCACTGATGCCAGGCATTTTGTGAAGACCCTGGGCGCAGTAGATAAGCCAAAGGGCAGTGCAGAGAATTGGTAATGGGTTGAACCTGCAATGAAATGGAGGTATCTTCTGCAATTTTGTCTGATAGGGACATGCAGGTATTCCTCCTTGAGGTCCAACGTTACTAGCCAAGCTTTCTTGCCAAACATGGAAAGAAGCTGCTGTAGTGTTAGCATCTTGAATTTGGGTACTTGCAAGAAAGCGTTTAAAATTGAAAGGTCCAGAATGGGTCTCCAAGCATTGCCCCTTCTGGGGACTAGAAAGAGCCTCGAGTAAAATCCTTGGCCTTGCGCCTGTGTAGGTACCAATTGGATGGCTTTCATGTCCCTGAGAGCTGTAATTTGTTTTTGTGCCTCTGCCCATTGATTTTGTGGCAGGTTTGGCATTCCTTTTATCCTTGGCAATGTGTGGAAATGGAACCTATATCCGTGTGAGATAATGTCTAGGACCCATTTGTCCTTTGTGACGATGCGCCAGTTGTCTGCAAAAAGTGTTAATTTTCCTCCCAAGGGAGCTGCCAAGAGGGTTTTGCTTGGCAGTTTGATGTTTAAGTCATTGTGTTTGCCTTCTAGTGGTTTGGGACCGGTCATCTCCTCCCTTCTGTGTTGAAGTGCCCCATTGGCGAGGTTTGTAAGGGATTTGTGCTTGTCCTCTGCCCCTTGGGCGCCTGTATTTACCCCTCTGTGGCCTGTCAGAAGCTGGAAAGGACCAATTTTTTGTTGGCCAATTTCTGCTGAAGTGTGGGGGCTGTACCTGTAAGAAATCTTTGACCGTCTGCATAGATTTTGCCTTATCCTCCATTTTCTTTAAAACCTCCTCTGCTTTAACACCAAATAAAACATCCTGCTGTAAGGGCGCATCCAGTAACTTTGCTTTAACATGATCAGGCAGAGATTGTTCCTTTAACCAAGCATGCCTACGCATCACAGACCCAGTAACAGCCGCTCTGGAGGAAGCTTCCAAGGCATCAAAACCACATTGTAAAGTATGATTGCCCACCTGTTCAGCTGCATGCAACAGATCTTGCATTTCCTTGAGTTCAGACTGTTGAGGGAGCTTGCCCATCTTTTGTTTTATTTGAGACATAAGGAATTGCTGGTATTTAAGCATGTGAAATTGACAATTTAATGCTCTCATAGCTAGAGTAGTAGAGGTGTAAATCTTCTACCCCCACCTGTCTACTGCTCTGGAGTCCCTTTCCGAAGGTACAGGATTTTTAGCCATAGAAGCCTTAGCCCCTTTGGGACCCTGGGAGATTGTCTCTGGATCAGCAGCAGGGCTTTTGTAAAGGAATTTGTGAGAATCAGGCACTCTATAGTATCTATCTGGTTTGGCTGGAGCAGGAGGCAGAGAATCTGGATTTAAACTAGATTCTAAGAAAACATCATCTACTATGTCCAAAACAGGGGGAATAGCAAGAGGTCTGTGCTGGGGAAGTAAAAGAAACTCTCGGAACCTTTTCTTTGAGTCAGAGTAGTCCTGACCTTCCCATTGGAAATGTTCCCTCATGGTGTGTAAGGTTTCCCCAAAGGAGTAGTCTTCAGGGGGAGAAGCTGAGGGAATTGAGTCTTCAGCATCAGAATCTTCATAAGGGGGAAAGGAGTAATCCTGTTCCTCAGAGGAGCCTGAGGAAACAGACACCTGATCAGAGGAGGCATAATCCTCCTTGTGTCTAGGCCTTTTGTCGGGGGGGGGGGGGTTGGGAACCCCTGATCAAAGAAATCAAATCTTCAGCCATTTTAAGCATCTGTTTCTTAGGCATAGGGCCTTGACCTGGAGACTGAAGTGTAGGCTTTTTTGGTTTTAGAGGAGTCTTAAGCTTAGCATAAGATTTAATGGTGAGGGTAGTCGGTCTGAAGACACCTTCAGAAACCGAAGGTGTTTCTGCAGCACCGGCTTCCCCTACTGCGATGTCGTAGGTTGGACCCAAGGAAAAAGGCTGCATCAGCCTAGAAATCCCTGCTGGGGGATCCGATGCGGCCTGGGGATCCAATTCAGCGGTAGCCAGGGGCTGCGTAGGCGCCTCACTGAAAACCAGAGAACCGGCGATCGGGCTAGCCGAGGCCTCGGAGTCCGGCTTGGATCTAGCCTGCCTGTCCATATCCTTGCGTTTTTTATGCACGCCGGTAGTCAGTTGCTCCGACGGCATAGTGTAATTAAATTTTCTTCCAAAATAGTGTCGTGCGAAATCAAAGCGACGCTTTATAGTTCGCTTATTGAACCTAGCACAAAACCGACAACCAGTGACGTCGTGGTCTGGGCCTTGGCAAGGTATACAAAAAGAATGAAAGTCCTTATGAGGTATTTGCTTCCCACAAGAAATGCAATTGTTAACTTTTTCTGACATCGGACTGAGGCAAAAAAGGTTCCCCAATGGGGTACTTAGCTTTGAAGACTTCGGACTGAAACTCAATTCGAAAATCTCCGGTGTCGGCCGACCGGCACTTGCGAACTGCTTCTGCTTCGGGCACCGCGCGGCAAGAAAGACTGAAGAAAATGGCGTCGGATGCCTCTGATATACCCCTGGCGCTCTGATGTCAAGGAAGAAGCGACAGCAACCGACGCCGGACCAAGACTTTGGAATTCTGGCCGACTGCGGGACCGCCTGACGGCAGGATAACCCAAGTGTGATGACTGCAGCAGGGTAACACGATGAACATCAAGCGGCTGCAGTGCAGATGTCGTCAGTGGAGGCTCTTGAGGAAAAAGCATATGAAACAGCCACAGATCTAGTGGAGTGACCTCTAGGAGGACAAGGCAACTCCAAATCTTTTTGAGACTAAATCAGTGAAATACAAATCGGTGATCCATTTGGCTAGAATAATTTTGGAAACTGCATGACCCAAGCAGTTAGGTGAAAAGGACACAAACAGCTGACCAGACCTCTTGTACTGTTTTGTACTGTGAAGATCAAAATGTAATTGTCTGAACATCAATCAGGTGCAGCATATAGCCACCTTTATTAGCAAAATTTGGAAAGAAAACTGGCAAATGACTGGACTGGTTAATGTTAGTCGCAGTAGCCACTTTTGGTAGGAATGAAGGGTTGGTTCAAAGGGACACACTATCCTTATGGAAAATGATGCAAGGAGGCCTGGCTGATGAGGCCCGGAACTCGAAAGTTCTTTTTGCTGAAGTGGTGGCTACTAAAAATATTGTCTTCCAAGAAAGAAGCTTCATATCACATTTGTTTGCGGTTCAAAGGGTTCCCGAGTTAACCCTTGAATGACTATCGTCAAATCCTAAGCAGGAGAGGGCTCTTTTATTGGCAGTCTAAGGAGAAAGACTCTCTTCATGAACACTTTACAAAATCTGGAATAAGCCAGAGATAATGATTAATTTCCTGCATGGAAGTTAGATATAGCTGCCAAATGAAGTTTAATAGCATAAAAACTAGCCCTTTCCTTAGAGAGTAGTTGGAAATAGGAGAATGGCCGAAGTAGGGGCTGAAAAGGGGTCAATATTCTGATTAGAAGCCCAAACAGAAAATCTTTTCCCATTTGCTTCTGTAAACTTTCTTGGTGGATGCTTTCTGAAAGGCTAAGATAATGTTATTGACTAGGGAAGCAAGTCTGGACCATCTGACTATTACTGGAAGCGGAGAAACCATGCAGTCATTTTGGCGGCATGGAAACTGGGATGAGATACGAGATCCTGAATGGGTTACAGTATCCATGGAGGATATTTCAACAGAGACCAGAAGAAGGAGAACCAAACCTGTCAAGGCCAGAATGGGACAAAGAGGATGACTGAGCTCTTCAGCCTGCTTGGTTTCTGTAGGAACGTTGTATTTTCTTTCCCAATAAATGCCCCCCCCACCCCACCCCAGTTGGGAAGTGTCCGTGGTCACTGTGGCTATAGGGAAAGAAAGAGAGAATGGTCTGCCCATTAAGAGATTGTCTGATTGGATACACTAGTGAACGCGAAATTTGCAGATTGGAGTGAGTTTTACGGGAAATGAGACAGGCTGGTAAAGAATGGACCACTGAGCTGCCAGTGTCCATTGAAGGATTTGCATAAAGAATCTTGCTAGAGGAACTAGTAGAATGGCAGCTGACACTGACTCAAGAGCTTGCAACACTAGTTTTGCTGGAGGGGATGGATGAGACAATATGTCCCACACCTGATTTCTCAATGATGTGATGCGATGAAGAGGTAATGCCACTTGAGTCATAGTATACAGATGAGTTCCTATAAATTTCAGAGTCTGCACAGGATTCCGCTTTGATTTGGCAAAGGTTTATAGTAATGTCTAGGGAGTTGGATATCTGAAGCAAGTAATCATTGGCTTGTAGAAGCTGATATCTGGTTGGGGCTGTGAGGAGCCAATCGTCAAGGTAGGGAACACCTAGAATCCTTCGAGTCTCAAGTGAGCTGCAATGACTGCCATGCATTTAATGAACACCCTGAGGCTGTGGTGAGACCAAAGGGCAATGTTCTGAATTGGTAGTGACTGTCTACAGCCGAAAACGGAGGAGTCTCCTGGAGCACTTGTCTATTTTAATGTGAGTATGCATCCTGGAGATCTACAGAGCACATCCAATTGTTCTTGTGCAGAAGAGGCAGGATGGACTGAACTGTAACCATTTGGAACTTTGACTTCTTTACATACAGATTCAGATTGCTTAAGTCCTTAATTGGTCTTCGGTCCCATGTTTTCTTTGGCACTAAAAAGAAGCAGGACTAGGTTTTGAATCCTATTTGTTTGGGTGGGACCTCCTGGATGATTCTTTTGTAGTAGCTTTTGAATCTCGAGTTGTACATTCCCACGGGTTGGGTGGAATGTCAGGAGTTTCTTCCTTGGGACAGGAGGTGGAAGGGAAAAGGGTATGTAGTGACCTCTGGATATTATACCCAGCACCCATGCATTTTTTGTGACAGCTGTCCAGACGTCCAGGTGCAGGGAAAAATTACCCCAAACTAACTCCAGAGGTGGACAGCCGGGCAGAGCTTCAGGAGCAGATAGTTTTTATCAGAGAAGGAGTCTCTGAAGCCCTTGGTTTTGCACACCCCCTCTGCTTCTGGGGTCACGTCTGCTATTGAAACCTCCTCCTACTCCTCTGGAGGAAGTATCCCTGAGAGAGTCCTGGAAAGGTCCTTGAGATTTCTGGAACCACATTTTATTATCACCTCACTGATTCCTAGAAAAAGTATGCTGAGAGGTAGAAAACTTGATTCCAATGGCAGACAGGGTCTTTACTTCCTGCTCCCTACAAGTAAGCATATCCTTCACTGATGGCCTGAACATGGAGGAGCCATAAAAAGGAGGCATTAACAGATGACACCTTCAAGGGTTCCACGAAGTTGCATAGCCTCATAGAGGCATGTCTCTTAACAGCTATCCCTGAACCGGCTGCTCATGAGGTACCCTCCACTGTATGGGAGATCGCCTCATCAATGAATTGGCAATGGACAAAAGAGCAGCCAGCTGAGGAGAAACCATCTTGAAATCCTCTGCAGACGTGGACTCAGACACAGTATGAAAGCTCCTTGATCAAATCTGTCTGTAGACAAGTAAGATGTGCCACGTGATTTAATGACCCCAGTGTGAATGTGGCGGAGATGTACTTTCCAAATCTATCCATCGCCCTGGACTCCCTGTTCGGTGGATGGACAGGGGAGATTTTTTCCACTACCTCCTCCTTAGTGGCTGCAGTCACAACTATGGCATCACTTGAGATACCCTTGCTCCAGTGAAGCCTATTTATCTGAGCCCTTGGGGATGAGCTTGACAGAGCCCGGTGGGAAACCAGGTCAATAAAGTTATTATGCTGGATGGTTGGTCACCCAAGACGTAGATGGGCCAGCCCTGAAAGCCTCCAGGAACACAGATTCCTCAGGAAAAGGAGTTTGGGAAGACCAGCCACTTATCTGTTTGAGGATTTCCAAGATATCTCCATAGTTAGGTGGCAATTGGAGGGGGGGTCCTTCTCCCTCATCAGAACTGGTGTCTTCTGTGAAAGACTCCAAAGGGGAGTCTACTTGCCTCCTATTACACTTTCTCTTCCGAGGTACCTCTTCCGTGGGGTGCTCAGGAGAGGTGTCAGAAGAAAGGGGGAATCCCTCTGGGGAACACGTGTGGAGGATTTCCTGAGGTAGCTGACCCTGAGGAGCAGAGATGATGGGGCTCAGATACCGGCCCCTTTGAGGGGCGAGGGATAGGATCAGAGACTAGAGAGGAAGACTCTCTATGAAAAAAGAAAGCCCTTCCTACTACCTGGAAAGCTGGTGAATGTGGAGAAACGTCTCCTCCCTTCCTCAGTGCCAAAACAGAAAGAAGGAAGGCCAAGGCCACACTTGTATCCGACCCTCTGGAGAGGATCAGACCCAAGCTGTCCAGAGCCACGGCACCGGGAAGGGAAGGATCTGATAAAGTAGGAGCTGAACCAAACCCCCTTGGACCCGGCTCCGACCTCTCGGATCAGAGACCTGCCCTGGTCTGAAGATATCAGAGCAGGACTGGTCAGGGATACTATTGGAGTTGAGGAAGGGGGCTTCCTCTGATCAGATGACAAACCTCTCTCAGAACCTTGAATCCCGGGGCTCCAAAAAAGCAAGTTAGATCAGACAAGGAGATAGTATCAGTTCAGCAGGTGTGCTCATGGATCCGAGAAGGGATGGAACTGACAGGACCCCCCATCTGGATCTGAGCCATAAGGAATCTCTGCATCATCCTGTCCATGTCTGCCTCTGTCAATTTCCTTGACTGTCTGGATGAAACAGTGGACAGGTGCTGGAACTGCTTCCTCAGAGTCTCGAGGAACTGCGATGGTAGGGCAGGAGAAACTGTTTTCAGCACAAATTCAGGAGTGCAACCTCTGCTGGGCATATCCATGGGTATAGGATCCAAGACGGAGGTGGATGAAGCAGGAGAGCTAGCAGCATGGGATGGACCAGTTGAATCCGATGAGTGCTGTGGATCCAAGGGTCAGCCGAAGGGGTCTTCTAATCCAAGCAGGTCAGATCAGAGAATTTCTTCAACTTTTCAGAGGGTTCCAAGGAAGCCCCCAGAGAATGGGCCTTTTCCTAGACTCGAAGGCTGGCTGTGAGGCCTTAGAGGGTGTTTGAGCCCCAGTAACAGCATGTAGAAGCCCTTTTAGAATCAATCTATCTCTCCTATCTGAGAGTGCCCTAGGATTAAATGTTGCGCAAACAGTGCAAGATGAATCAAGGTGGGCAGCTCCAAGACAATATACGCACTTCTTGTGGGCAACAGAACTGTGAATCTTATTGCCCATAAGAATTGCACTTTTTGAAATCCATTGGTTTCTCAGACATATCTGACAAGGAAGAAATAGTAATAACTCAAAAAAAAACAGGGTTGAAACAATCACAAAAAAGGAAAACTACAGAAAGTTACACTAAATCCAACTCTACTACTACTATTTTTTTAATAAAAAATCTATATACATCTGTATACATATATACAAGGAAAATTTTTTAGATAATTATAGAAACTGCACAGGCCCAAGTACCAAAAAGGTACCAGCAAAGGGAAGAGAAACAACTGGAGTGGTGGTGTTGCGGTAGCGTTGTCACCTCATAGCAAGATGTCCCGTTCGATTCTCAGCTAGAGCGTATTCTGTGTGGAGGCATACGTGAATGGGGCGTGCCTTCGTTGAAGGTTGTGAGTCAGGGCTGGTAACCCGGTATGTAAAAATCCACTACCAATCATTAGTGGACCGGAGTTCCGCTGTGGCGACCCCTAACCGAGAAAAGCCGAAGGACACAAACAAACCCTAACGCCAGAAAAAAAAATGGAGGGAAGAAGGAAAATAGACAGAAGTTAACAGTAATCAAAACAGACAGTTATAGGCAAGAAAAAAGCAAAATAACCCCAATACTGATTAGCTTTATGCTAGAGTTCAGATCGCTCATCCTATCTTGACAGCAGCAAACGAGATCTGAGGAGTTGGGATTGGAATAGGGCATTATGAGTAGAGGGAAAAGCTTGAAATTCGGATCCAAAGACTTACAATGTATCAGGAGTCGGATCCTAGGCCCGTTTGTGAGGCAGAATGAAAAGGACAATATTAGATTATTATTTATATTTGATTGACCAAAATGTTCTGAATTTCCAAGAAATGTTAAACTTCCCATTTAACACATATTACTCTTCTCCTATCTATACACCCACATAAAAATACATTTTATTATTCACTCTATCAGTAGACATGGTAACCTAGCTCCAATTCCACTATAACTTTTACCAATACAGTTTTAAAATGTTCAGGGTCCTTGTATCTACTCAAAAATCTAGTAGTTTTATATGCTGAATATACCTAAATGGTGTTTTTTACCAGAATTTATTTACTGATTAGTAAACAAAGCATGCAGTTAAACTATTTTGAACAGCTACTTCATAAAGCTTCAGTGCACTATTTTGTAAACATGAAAATTAGTTTGTGAAAACATGCAACTTCTCATGTAACATCAGCTTTCACAACTCTTCACCAAGCTGAAAAACAATAAATTATTGTAAGAGAAAAAGTCAGAATACTTACTTTGATATTATATTTCAAGGACCAAAGCATTAAATTCTTTTTTATTTACAGATGTGTGAACAGTTTACAAACATTTCATCAAAACACAACTTAGAAAATTATTTTTCTGATTAAAGTTAGTTGAGACACTACAGGCTGAGGTTAAAAAAATACTTGGTACACTTTGTAATTGAAAGGCACACAGTTCTATTCTGTGGTAACTGTTGCTCCGTCATACTCAACTACAGAGGATATAAACAGCATGGAGACGTTAAGTAGCAACATTGTGCAACACTGAACAGAAGTACTCATCATAAAGTTTCCTCTTAAGATTGTTCTATACAATAAAGCTGTATAAAAATTATTTTGCTTCCAATTATCACACTGAACTGACTCATCCTTTCCCCACTGCTAGGTTAAGGGTCAACCAGGAGGGGGTATTATTGTAAGCAGCTATCAAAGGTGGCTCAAAAATGGTTTTTGTATACCCTAACTCTCCTTTTCCATACACAGCTTGTGACTGTGGCAGGTGAGAAATGGGATGACTGTAGTGGCCCATCCCCTCTTCTGCAGGGAGGTATTACCAACAAGCAGCCCTGCTCTCAAGCACAGGCAGTGGTTTCCCCAGATGCTGTCAGAGAAATCTCACCACTTGTATTCTCACAGAGCACATGCACTCTCTTCACTCTCCCCCAAGGATGTGCAATAGGTCCATGTTCCTTCATTACTCTTCCACCTTTTCTGGGTCTTCCCAGTGATGGGGGCACTTACTGAACACATGTTGCTAGAGTCCCTATATGCTACTGAGCCAAGCAACCGTAAAAACAACTTATTCTATTGTACACAAGTTTCCTCATCTTTAGTCAGTGTAAAAGTATCAAATGAGTGCTTCTTGAAAAAAAATGTTTGCTATACGTAGCTGTTCAGCACATTTTATACAGAGCCAACTGTTAAAAGCTTTCTTAAAATCATTTATCTATGGAGATTAAACATTTAAAAGTAAGATTACTTTTACATAAGTTGATCAGTACTTTAAAATGTTACGAATATTTCAGTTTTAATTTTGCTATTAACACAGCCCTCATATTGTACAGCTCACTTGTGCCAATCTCAGTTCAAATCCTATCATGGCTTTTACAACTTTCAGTTTGAAGTGTCATGGTCCTTAAATTTATTCCATGATCTTGTAGTTTAAAGATGGTAAAAATGGTCTGTTCCTACTTAAATTAGGTTTCTTGACTCTCAAATAATCTTTGCTGGGGGAGTTATTTTTAAATGTTTGATTCTCAGCTTCACTGCAATATTTGCAAATGGTATAAATGACTTTGAAAAGTACAGTTTTGTACCTACCATAAATGTAGATGTTCGAAGATCCACATTGCTGCAGTCCTTACACTTGGGTAGTCCGCTGTCTTCGGTCGGCCCGAATATCAAAGTATAAGGCTGACGTCGGTCAAGGCGCATTTGACTGACATCAGGACGTCAGGGTACAAATGCGCATGACCGACGTCATATCCTCAGTCTTTTCTTGCCCCAGATGTCAGAAGACCCTAAAAATAAAGGTCAAAACCAAAAGACAGCAAACAAACAACCAACCATCCTAGCACTAAAAATATGTACAATATATACAATATACACTATTGACAACCCAACCCACACAACCGCCTCTAACTACAGAGGGAAGGAGGGAGGGTATTGACTGCAGCAATGTGGATCTTGAACATCTACATTTATGGTAGGTACAAAACTGTACTATGTTCTTCATCTCACATTGCTGCAGTCCTTACACTTGGGTAGAATCCCAAAGCAGAGGTAAGGGAGGATGGCCAAACTATAAGGAAGCAGGAGCTGCCAAAATGCCCTGCAAAACAGCAGTGGCAAAACCAGCCCTGGATTTAGAGTAAAGTGGTAGGTGATAATGCCTAGAGAAAGTATGCACTGAACTCCAAGTAGCTGCCTCCAAAATATCCTTAGTTGCCACTCCCTCAAAAAGCTGTCAAGTGGCAGTAGCCCTAGTGGAATGAGGCCTAATCCCAGCTGGAATCTCCTTGCCATGATGGGAATAACAGAAAGCAATGCAAAACCCAATCCACTTAGAAATAGTTTGTTTTGACACAGGCTTGCCCTGAGAACTCAAAGCAAAAGAAACAAATAACTGCTGAGACTGCCTGAACCCTTTAGTTCTGTCCAAATAATATCGCAACTGCCTGTGTACATCTAAAGTGTGCAAAATCTTTTCCCCTTTATTTTGGGGATTTGCATAAAAAGTAGGCAAATGAACAGTTTGGTTTAAAGCCACACTAGAAACCACTTTAGGCATAAAGGAAGGATTAGTACGTGAAAGATACCCTATCCTTATGGAAAATTAAGAAAGGCTCAACCGCCATAAGGGCCTGCAACTCAGAAACCCTTCTTGCAGAGGTAATAGCCAACAAAAAGCAGTCTTCCATGATAAAACTTTAATTCAGTAGTAGCTGCAGGCTCAAAAGGTTGTAGAGTGAGTTTCTCCAACACAAAATTGAGATCCCAAGCAGGAGTAGGAGCTCTTCGTGGGGTCTTATATTCTTTGCCCCTCTAAGAAATTGCTTGAACAAAGGATGAGAAAACAATGGTGGGTCACAATCATAGTGAGTCAAATTGCTGCAGCCTGAACCTTAATAGAAGAGAAGGACAAACCTTTGTCCAGTAACTCAGTAAGATATTGAAGAGCCACACTTAAATTAGGCTCAGAAACATCAAAATCCTTTGCTGCACTCCAAAATAAAAATCTCTTCCATTTATCTGCACACTTTCCTTGTACTAGGCCTTCTAGCTTCCAAAATAACATTCAAAACTTGCTGTGGAAGTGGAGGCCCACTATGGTTCAAAACAGAATATGCCAGGCTGTTAGGTGCAGAGAGTGAAGCTTGACATTGAGCAAATGACTGTCCTCCTGAGACAACAGGTGTGGAATCAAGGCAAAGGCCATGGAGGCTTCCGTACCAGGCTTCTCAGTAATGGGTACCAATGCTGTCGAGGCCAATCTGGAGCTATCAAAATCATCCTTGGCTTGTCTTGTCTGGCCTTTAGTAGTACCTTTGGGAGGAGAGGCAGAGGCGGAAAGGCATACACATGAAGATTGCTCCAATTGAAAGAAAGAGCATCCACTTTCCAAGCTGTGGGATGAAACCTTTTGTGCAAAACTTTGGCAGCTGGTGGTTTAGTGGAGAAGCGAACAGATCTATGTCTGGAGTTCCCATGACACTGTCAATTTCTGAAATACATGAGGATCCAATTTCCACTCGTGGGGATCCATAATTTGTCTGCTCAACACATCTGCTAAGGAGTTCTGTGCTCCGGCAGAAACCTTGCCTGAAGATTTAGCTGTAAACTGAGAGCAGTCTCCCACAAAATCATTGCTTGCCTGCATAGAGGATAAGAATGTGTTCCGCCTTGCTTGTTGATGTACCACATGACAGTTGTGTTGTCTGTTAGAATCAACACCTGCCCTGGAAGAAGTAAATCCTTGAAAGCTATTAATGCAAACTGGACTGCTAACATCTCTTTCAAGTTGATATGTAGATGTTGTAGTCTGGCAGGCCACTTGTCTTGTATCCACTTTCCATTCAGATGAGCTCCCCAAGCTGTGTCTGAGGCATCTGTCATTAGAATCTGACTCGCCTCTGGCCGGGTCACAGAGAGTCCCTTGTTTAGGTGACATTCCTGAGCCCACCACAACAATTCCTTTTGAATGCAAGGTATTATTTGAATGACAGTGTCCAAATCCTGGCAGTGCTGTGTCCATACATTTTAGAGATACCATTGTAGCTTCCTCATATGCAGTTTGGCATTGGGAAGCACCAGAATACAAGATGCCATGAACCCCAAGGCTTGAAGGACTGTCCTTGCAGTCAGCCTGGACTGATGAGACAACTGATGAAAGTAAAGGGAAAGATTCTTTTGTTTGTCCGGGGTCAAAAGGCCATCTGGGATGCTGTATTCAGTCTCACACCCAGAAAGCACATGTCCTGAGAGGGTACTAGACTGGACTTTATTTCGCTCACAGAATACCCCAGGCATCTTAGCACTGCTATCACATAATCCAAATGATGAAGAAGCTCGTCCTTCCTTGAGCTAGAATCAGGCAATCGTCCAAATAAGGATAGATCTGTATTCCTTTTAACCTGAGGAAAGCTATCACTGGAGCCAGAACTTTCGTGAACACTCTGGGCAGTAGATAAGCCAAAGGGCAATGCAGAGAACTGATAATGAGAAGTCCCAGCTCGAAACGCAGATACTTCCTGCAACTCAGTCTGATAGGAACATGAAGATAAGCCTCCTTGAGATCCAAAGTTACCATCCAATGATCTTTGCCCAGCAGAGGTAAAAGCTGCTGTAACGTCAACATTTTGAACTTGGGAATGTCCAGATAAGTGTTGAGGATAGATAAGTCCAAAATTGGTCTCCACGTGTTCCCTTTCTTTGGTACTAGGAACAGGCGAGAATAAAATCCTAGGCCCACTTCTGGCATAGGGACCGGCTGAATGGCCCCTATTTGGAGTAACAGAGAAATTTGCTTGTGAGCCACTATTCTTTGTTGAGGAGGAACGTCTGGCATGCCTTTGAAAGGAGGCAAGGTATGGAAATAAAACCTG
Organism: Protopterus annectens; assembly: GCF_019279795.1. Taxonomy (NCBI): domain Eukaryota; kingdom Metazoa; phylum Chordata; order Ceratodontiformes; family Protopteridae; genus Protopterus; species Protopterus annectens. The sequence continues at coordinate 212,935,449 of NC_056749.1, read as the reverse complement.
TAACCGTGGTGTATGATATCCAATACCCATCTGTCTTTGGTAATTAAACTCCAATTTTCTCTGAAAAGTGCCAACCTTCCTCCCAAAGGTGCTGCCAGACGAGAAGGCTCTGGCAGCTGAAAGGGTAGGTCATTGGGTCTGTTTACGAAAGGACTGACCCCTGCCCTCACCCGAAGACTGTGCAGGAGAACTCCCTGTTCTAGGCCTGAACGAGCCCTGAGCTCTGCCCCTACCACGTCTAGATCTACCCCTAGACTGGGAATCATAAGAAGGATACGTCCACCCCTTAGTAGGCCAATTTCTACTAAACTTTGGAGGCTGAACCTGCAAAAAATCTTTAACAGTCTGCATAGACTTAGCCTTGTCTTCCATTTTCTTTAAAACTGTCTCAACAGGAGAACCAAATAACACATCAGATTGTAAAGGAGCATCTAAAATCCTTGTTTTAACATGGTCAGATAAATTCTGATCCCTCAGCCAGGCGTGCCTGCGAAGAACTGTCCCAGTGGCAGCCACCCTAGACGAGGCCTGTACAGCATCAAAACCATATTGCAAAGAATGCTTACCCACCTGTTCAGAAACATGTACTAAATCTTGTAACTCTTTACAATCAATACCTTCCGCCAGAGCATCAACCTTAGACTTCAATTGTGAAAGGAGATAGTTTTGGTATTTCAACATGTGGAACTGACAATTCAAAGCCCTCATAGCTAGAGTGGAAGAAGTATAAACTTTCTTTCCCCATCTATCCAAAGCCCTGGCCTCTATCTGTAGGAACCGGATTCTTGACAACAGAAGCCTTAACACCTTTAGGCCCCTGACTAACAGTTTCTGAGTCTGCCCTAGGACTCTTAAAAAGATACTTATGAGCTTCAGGCACCCTGTAATACCTATCCGGTTTAACAGGAGCAGGAGGCAAAGAATCAGGATTAAGAGAAGCCTCTGTAAAAACATCTTCCACCACATCCAAAACAGGAGGTATAGCCAAAGGCCTATGCTGGGGTAAAACAAAATTCCCTAAGCCTTTTCCTGGAATCAGAGAAGTCCTGACCTTCTCACTTAAAATGCTCCCTCATGGAATGAAGAGTTTCTGAAAAAGAAAAATCCTCAGGAGGAGAAGCAGAAGGAGTAGAATCATCCACATCAGAATCAGAATAAGGAGAATACTCCTGCAAGTCTTCAGCCGAAGACTCTGAAACATCCGAAGCCTGCTCAAAACTCCCTAACTCAGGCTCCACCCTAGGTCTCTTATCAGGAGGGGGCAAAGAACCCCTAATCAAAGTAATCAAATCTTCTGCCATTTTAAGCATATGCTTCTTGGGCACAGTTCCTGAAGAACTAGGGGTGACACCAACTGAAGCTAAACCTGGCCTGCCTCTGGGAGAAGCCTTGGAAACGGAAGGAAAGGGCCTAACCACCCTAGGAAGGGAGGGGAGTATAGTAACCTGAGAAGCCCCTTCAGCCTGACCTGCCTCCTGAGAGGCCACATCCTGCAATAACAAAGTCTCTCCCTGGGATCCCAAAGAAACCTCCGGTGGAACCACCGGCTCCACCGACACCTCTAAAGAACTGGCGTCCGGTACGGACGGTTCTTCTAGCCTAGGCTTAACTGCTTTGTCTTTGCGCTTCTTCGAAGAAGCGGGCGTCGGAGCATCCGACGGCATTTTATAATTGCACCGCTTCCCGAAGACTAACCTGGCACAATCTAACCTTCTCTTTATAGTGCGCTTATTGAATCTAGCACAAGAGCGACACCCAACAACGTCGTGCTCAGGCCCTAAACAAGGAATACACAAAGTATGATAATCTCTATGCGGTATCTGTTTCCCACAAGAAATACAATTATTCACTTTTTCTGACATCCGGTAAACCACTGAGGCAAGAAAAAACTAAAATATTCCCCAACGGGGTACTTAGTCAACTTTGACTCGGTCTGAAACTCCGAAATCGAAAAATTTCAGAACGCCAACCGGCACTTGCAATGCTGCTTCTGCATCGGACCATGCGGCAAAAAAGACTGAGGATATGACGTCGGTCATGCGCATTTGTACCCTGACGTCCTGATGTCAGTCAAATGCGCCTTGACCGACGTCAGCCTTATACTTTGATATTCGGGCCGACCGAGGACAGCGGACTACCCAAGTGTAAGGACTGCAGCAATGTGAGATGAAGAACATCAATATTTCTCATCTTAAATGAGTCTTCTGAGTGCCTTCTTCTAATTATAAAAGACCAAGAAGTTTCTCACAGAAGGAAAAATCACAGTTACTTTAAAACACTGCTGTATTTTGTTATCTACTGGAATCAGGTTGGCAATTCAACAGCATATTCTCCAAATGCAGAGACTGAATAAATTTCACTGAAACCAAGTTCACAGAACACTGGAGAAAGGCTTTTCTTGCAGGGGGCAAGCCCTGTTGAACCTATCCATACCCCCCCCGACTTCTATATTCTTAATCCAAGGTGAGGCAACACAGGAAGAAAGGGAAACTCCATTATTGCTGAAAGTGGTTTCAGTAAAATGTATATGGACTACTGGCACTTGTTTATAAGCAAATCAATAGCTTGACAAGTTCCCCACTTGCAGATGGGTGAACAGAGAAAAATGAATCAAAATATGACTATATGAATAGATTTAACTGAAATATCACATGCAGAAAGTAGTGGCACAACAGATACCATTTACCTCTAAAACCCCAGTTGTTTATGACAGGAACTTTGCCCCTCCAGATAAACACCACCTATGTGGAAATATTCCCTAAAAACCCTTCACTCACTACATATTGTACTTAATTCTGCAGCTGCCACTTTGCAGAATGTATTCTTTGTTCTTTGTGATGCAATGGATACTCTGATGGTGAAACCTGTTTTTATTACAGGTGACTAAAAACACATAATCCACTGTCCTACTCGAAATGAATACAGGACTTAAAAGTCACTTAAGTGGCTAAGTCACAGAATGACTAAGTTTTGCCTAATGTATGGATACTTAGAATTTGCTTATCTTTACAGAAGGTACTGTTAACTTTTTCTTTTACCTGTTATCTTACTACCAGTTTGCATCCAGGACACCAGGAATATACTTCGACTACTAGGTTTACTCAGCAGTTACCCATACCCACACACATTATCCTTTTGTTAATATCACTGTATTTAATTTGGTTATTTCACTTAATGTTGCATCACACGTCAACATATTGTCTGCCTTTCTGTGTGTTAAGAACTGCACAGAGCTAGTTGACAGGTTCATAGGTAGGCACTAGGCTATCGGCCCAAGGGCCTAAGTAAGCCTAGCCAACAAGGTTCCCTGGCTTACGCCACCCAAGAAAGTTATTTGCCCCTGTCGACGGCCACAGAAGTGATCCCCGGGGTGCATTTCCTATTTCCCAATCAAACATTTAAATACAAGTAAGAAAGTAAATAAATAAACTACCTGCCTTTTCCAAAGCTTTAAAATACCACTCAGACTACAAGTCATACTATCTCCCTAGCTACATGTGAACTCTGTGTTGCTGTTAAGAAAAACAGTACCCACAACTGCACAACTGCAGTCTATCTGGGGCATCATCCAGTCATTGACTGAAAATGTTTTTTTTAGCATCTGCTACGAAGACAGTTTACGGTGGTACTCAGCACCAGCTGCATCTGCTGCAGGTACTAAGCTGAAGTGTAGTATGACCACCACCATTCTTAAATAAAGTCACTAGTGTCCGGTAGGTTGTCATTACCACCACTACCTCACATAGAAAGAAAGGCTACTGTTGAATACACAAAGTTTTTCCACACCTAAATTTTTCTGAGTGCACTCTTCATGCTAGATCTCAGAGCACAATGGTAAAAGGGTGACTATTTAACTCTTGCTTTTACATCTTTTTTTTTAAATAATGATTTAGGATATTTAAGATATTTCTACCTCCTTATGCTTTTCATAGTAACATTTATTTTGATTTCAAGTTGGTAGCATGCTGACCCAGATGAACAATTTTCGGGTTCAGCCCGGGAGAAAAGAGAACATAGTGCAATAGTAGTAGTAGCAGCAGAATAACAAAATGCATTGCGAAATACAAGAAGATCAGATTGCAAAACAGTATGCACATAGTTACCATAATTGCAAAAGTCATATGTTGCAAAAAATGAAGTGAGTATTGAGATTATACACAAGAGGCCAGATTCATGAACATGTTCACCAAGTCTACACTAAGTGTAAGTATACACAATCTGCATTCAAGAACATCTCTACCACATTTTTGTGTGGTCTATTCACTCAGAAAGATTACACCAAGTGTAGATGTAGTATAGTAGACCTATTTAAGGTGGCAAGAAAATCAGATGGAAAGCAAAGATTAGGAGGAAGAAGGTGGGAGTTATGCTTGTGTTGCCTATTCATTCAGAATGGTGTACACTTAGTGTAGGTGTTCATGAATCCAGCCCAATGTGTTTTTTTGTTTTTTTTTAAAGTTAATTTTAAAACCTTATGAATTAAACTTGAATAGCAATACAGATAGCACCCAATGATTACTGAGTTATGCTTTATGTTTGTAGTGCATTTTTCATTTACCCTGTTTTTGTAACCTCAGGATGAATGATCCAAGAAGACCAGTGCTCTACCTGCTTAACAAACATTTTTTTCAGAAATGATTATCTTGCAGTAAAATAGCAAAATCAGTGCCATTTTTTCCTCACTATTACAGCATCCAGATATTAAACTGTTGTGTGTGCACTAAAAATGGAAACTGCATTTTAACATCTGTAAGCTTTACTAATTCAGTTTCATATACAGCACCTTACAGGAGGATTTGTTACTTTAGTAACATATTACTGACTGCTTGACAAAGAACATGTTGCTGTGTAGTCTTTCAGCAACAGGACCATGACTGCTTGAAAAACAAATATTTTGTTTTATGCCACTTCCTCCTTAAGTGGAGTACCAAATGATATTTACAAACACATCAGGTAAAGTGAAATTTTCCTCATTTATCCTTTGACTATAACTTCTTAATGTTAGATATACCACAACACAGTGCCCATAAAACTCAGCCAACACTATTTTGCTTCATTTCGGATCCCAATTAAACAATGCACCAAGTATATGCACACATGTAAAAATTCCTACTACTTATATTTAGTTATTATGTCTGTTTATTGGATCTCACAGAAAAATACTTCAGACAATTAAAACCATGTTGCTTCTCCAAGATTATCTCTTGTACAACCTCATTAACACTACACAATTAGTACAATTCCTCTGTGAACTGTAATGTTTCCCATGATTTATGTAATCGTGTAAAATAAAGTGAAATTTTCCTATTTCCTGTATTTGGCTATTAGTCCTCACTACTGACCATAATGCAACAGTACTTGTCAAAGAATCAAGAGTATACTGCTCTATGTTGCTTTGCCATAATCTTTTTTTACAACTACTTTTGCACAGCAGAATTACTATAACCTCCAGAAGCTAACATTTTCCAAAGTATGACAGGCACATTTCACAAATTATACAAAAATATAAGTATACATGTATGTGTATGCATAATGGATATATACATACTGTAGTGACCAACACACACTGGAAGCAGATGTCCAGACTTCAGTGCATTTTTTAATTAGCAAATGAAACCAGAACTTCACTTGTAAACAAGAATTTTTTTTTGTTGATTTAGGTTTCTTCTTCCAGTAAAGTGCTCAACCAGTCTCCAGTACAAAACAAAGTGTTCCTTTGTTTGGGTATTTTTCCAATTAATCCTCTTGTCACATTTAAGTCAGAAAAATCTTCCAGGTGGCAATCCCCAACAGTCCTTAAATCTGGCAAAATTTCCTTCTGCATTGAGAGTATTTTCACATGAAAACAGATTTATAGCAGCAGCACATTTCCAAGAAATATCATACATGTCTTAGCTGATTAACATCTGCTGTACCACAATGCCACCACAGCAAAGAAACCCTTTTTCCTATGCTATTAAGATTGGGCTCCAAGACTAGGATGACCCATCTGCAATGGCACTTTTAGTACCAGGTCTATGTTTGACTGTGAACTTCAGGGGGATGTAGGAGCAAAAGTGACATCTGAGTTTATTGTCAACATCCTGTTTATGCAACCATAGCTGGGGTGCAGGGTCTCTGACTAATATAAGGTTTTGACCTAGAAAATAGTATTCTGATGAAGTGAACACCCATTTAATGAGAAGGCACTGTTGCTCTATGGCAGAGTATCTTGTCTATGCCCTGCTCAACTTCCTGCTAAGATAGACTGGATGTTCTTCACTACCTACTTGTTGAGAAAGTGCAGCTTCTATCCCCAGTTGAAATGTACCTATACAGATGAAAAAGGCTCATCAAAATCAGGGGAAACTAATATTGGCTCTGAACACAGTTTTTTTAGCTTGTAACATCTGGCAGAAATCAAGTTATAGTAACAAAGTTAACCTGGTAGACCTAAAATTATTTTCATGTAATGATTGATATCGATCATCAGCCAATTCTCTGCAGCTTCTACTTGAATGTTTGGGATTTAATTACCTCTCTTGTAAACAATTATTCTAAATAGCTGGCTTCTGTTAATACAAAACTTACATTTGTCAGAAATTAGTACCATCACCTGCTTGTCTTAATTTTAAGGCAGCATGTACTTGACATAACATAACTCCCAGTCTTCTGAACAAATTACCAGGTTATCACAGCAAGCAGCTGAATACCTATAAGCCTCGGAAAAGGGGTAAGAGATTAAACAGCCCAAAGAGTAAGACTGTGTAATGTAAAAGTCGTTCAGGGGTTGAAAAAGATATATTTTCTTTGGCTTCAAGGCTAAGGGAGAATTGGCCAGCATCCACTGGTCAAATCTATGGTAGTTAAAAAAAACCTTACTTTGTCTAAATTTATGAGCTCATCCAAACTAGGTACTAAGTGTCAAACTGGATATTCCACACAAAAAAAAAAAAAAAGAAAACACCAAACAGGCACTTAGGGGAAGCAAAAGCAAGAGCATGAAAAATTAGCATAACCACAATTTTATTACCACTTTCATCCACAAATAGACTTCTTCAGAAAAACACCATTAAAACAGTCAAAGACATTTAAACAAATAATCAACCAATAAAAATCAAGAACCAATCAAGTAAAAATCATTCATTATTTTTAAGAACCCTTTTAAATTTAACCCTCTCCCTTTCAAGAAACACTTGATATTAACATTTTCATTCAAACCAGGTATTTTGTCAGCACCCAGTTTCAATTGCCACAAAGTTTCTTTTTGTTCAACTGTATTTTTATAATCTCCCCCTCTTAAGGCTAAAGGAACTGCTTCAACAACAGTAAATACATTTTTTAAAAACCAACACATACCTGTGAATGTTTAAAAGGGGCATTTTTTCATCTTTAGATTTTATAGCTGAAAGATGTTCTTTTACTCTTGCATGTAAACGCCTGGTAGTCATGCCTATATAAAAGGCATTACAGATATAACATACACTGACATAAACCACTCCTTTACATTTACAAGTAAAAACTCCCAATATAGGTAAACATAACATGTTCTAAACTAAGAAAAGGCCCTTCTAGAATGTATCTGTAGATACTGCAATCACCACACTTGTATATCCCATTTACCTTATTCCTTCTATAAGAATGTATGTCCACCTTGCTGTTATCATTCTCGAATATTGTTTTTAAATTAAAACTCTTCTTGTATGTAAACCGTGGACTTTAAGTAAGACTAGCCATCAGGTCCAAATTACCTTCTAACACTTTCTAGTTGTTTAACATAATAGTTCTTATATCATTACTATCTACAGTCATAGGAGATGGTCCAGTCCGCTGAACATTATGACAAGGCTGTTGCCTTATGAAAGTTGAAAAAAAACTAAATAAGGACTGTCCGGCTTACAAGAATACTGCTGCTTAAATTAATTTTGATCCTATTTTAAGCAAAGAGAAAATGTTTAAACGGAACTGTTTTTTTTCCACCAATAACAACTCTGGCTCCCATACTAATGCACAAATTACTAAAGTAGTGGGGAAGTGAAACATCCAATCAGAGGGGAAGACGTTCTCCACACAGGGGTTCTACTACTGGAGAAACTACAACAGCAGCGAAATCAGTTCTGAAGAGATAATAGAACTTCTGCTTTATTCCTCCAAATGAACTTAACAAACAGGGTGTCCCTTTAGGAGCCAGACCCAAGGACTTTCGTCATTGCAAACAGCAACGTTTAGTGAACAGCAGCAGCAATGATGGATATACCATGGTCATGAGGTGGAGGAAGAAAGCAAACTCCTTAACGAATTGAGGTACTGCACTCGAATTTTTAATTTATTAGATAAATAGTTTTCTTATTCTCAGCTACAGGTTCTCAAAAAAGGGTCAGATTTAGTACCTAGTCAGCGAGATGAAGTTAGCAGGACCTTGTTGAGTCTGAAAGATTTTACACATAGATTGAACTTAAATTTTATATTTAAAGATGTTGGTGCATTTAATAAATTGTTTTAAACCATCCACGTTTACTCCAACTCTTATGAACACATTAAAAGTATATGAACAATTGTGTGAAACGGACATTAGAGATCTTTTAAGTGAAAAGAGTAGCAATAGAATTTTTAATCTTGATAAAACTGAAAGGTTAGCTTTGAAAGATTTACGGTTGACACATGAGGAAGGCTGATAAGGGTGGGGGACTTGTTATAATGGAAAAAAACAAGGTATGTTCAAAGAATGGAAAATATGTTAAATAATGAAAATGAATATTTAAAAGAGTCAGTTACAGAAGTACATGTGTGTTACTGAAGGATACAATTTTTTTGTATGATAAGTTTGATGCAGACGGATACAATTTTTTGTATGATAAGTTTGATGGTTCTATAGATGCTGACATTTATGATTGATTTTTTGGTGGCTGATAAGCCCAAGTTGGGTTCCATGTTCGGGATACCTAAATTACATAAAGATGTCAAGAACTCACCTTTTCGACCTGGGTATGTCATGGAAGGTATATCATTATTGATTCAATTTTAAATCCTATAGTCCAATGCTTACCATCTTTTACTCAAGACTCCTGGGACTTTGATAAGTTGAGAGAGGTTTTTTTTTCTGGGTACACGTTCAACAATTCTAACAATGTTTTTTTAATGTGGATATTAGTTCTCTTTTCAACTGTATACCACACAGTGAGGATATGGACTCTGTTAGGAATTGTTTGTTTTCCAAACTGGACAAAAATTAAGTCAATTTTTGCTGTCTTTTGTTGGGAATGATGTTAAACAATAATTTTATGTTTATAATATGTACCAGCAGATTAAGGGGGTTGCAATGGGTTTGGCAGCTGCACTGGCATATGCTAATTTAGTGTTAGGCTGGTGGGAACATGAAACTTTGACCCCTTTTTTCCCCAGATTTCATGTAGTTTATTATAGTTGTTTTGTTGATGACTTTTTTTTTTTTATTTTGGAAGGCAATGAGATTAATGCTAAGGAATTCATTAATGTTTTAAATAATTGTTCAAGTTTTTTTAACATTTACTGCTGGACAATGTGGCTTAATTAACCTTCAATTTTTTAGATGTTCGACTTTTATAGAATAACACTAACAACGCAGTTGATAGTAAAATTTATAGAAAAGACATTCAGTAACAGCTACTTGCATTTGAATAGCAATGATCCTCGTTTTATGGTGAATTTATGGTGAATAATATTCCTAAGGGGCAGTTCATTCAAGCCTCTAGATTAACTACTGATGACAGTGAGTTTATTAAAGAATCAGAGATTAAAAACAAATGAGTGATACAGAGGCTTACAACTAGAAATTGCAAAAATAAAGCTAAGGAGGCTAAGGCCAAAAGGGAGGAACAATATACCCCTATTCTCTTGAAACCTTTAATAAAGAACAGTAAAAATACTGAGAATAGAGGTGCAATCTGTATTTTAGATATGACTGTAGACAGTCATGATTATAAGAACTATTATGTTAAACAAATGGAAAGTGTTAGAAGGTAATTTGTACCCGATGGCTAGTCTTACTTCAGGTCGACTGTTTACATCCAAGAATAATTTTAATTTAAAAACAATATTAGAGAATGATAACAGCAAGGTGGACATAAATTCTGATAGAAGGAATAAGGTAAATGGGATCTACAAGTGTGGTGATTGCAGTATCTGCAGATACATTCTAGAAGGGCCTTTTCTTAGTTTAGAACATTATGTTTACTATACCTATACCGGGTGTTTTTACTTATAAATCTAAAAGAGTGGACTTTATGTTCCACCTGTAATGCCTTTTACATAGGCATGACTACCAGGAGTTTACATGCAAGATAAAAGAACATCTTTCAGCTATAAAATCTAAAAATGAAAAAAATGCCCTTTTTAAACACTCACAAGTATGTGTTCGTTTTAAAAAAAAATGCATTTGCTGTTGTTGAAGCTGTCCCTCTAGACTTGAGAGGGTGAGATTATAAAAATACAGTTGAACAAAAAGAAATGTTGTGGCAATTGAAACTGGGTGCTGACAAAATATCTGGTTTGAATGAAAATGTTAATATCAAGTGTTTCTTTAAAGGGAGAAGTTAAAGTTGTTTAAAAGTGAACGATTCGTCTTGGAGTTCTTTAAAATAAAGAGAATGATTTTTACTTGACTGGATCTTGATTTTTATTGGTTGCTTATTTGTTTAAATGTCTGACTGTTTTAATGGTGTCATTCTGAAGAAGTCCATTCGTGGATGAAAGCGGAAATAGCATTGTGGTTACGCTAATTTCGTGCTCTTGCTTCCCCCAAGTGCCTGTTTAGTGTTTTTTTGGTGTCGATTATTATTTTTACCGTCTTCAGTTGGGACTGTTTTTGGTGTCAATTCTGGATACCTCATTCAATTTTTGAAAACCGCTGCAGCATTTTATCATTAAAGCATGAGCTTTAGTAGTCTGGCAAAGGAGGGTTGCATGGCACTACTACCAGAATTGCCAGTAAGACTTCTTGAGACTCAAAATGAGGAGTGTTGCTCATAATGAGTTACAGTTGAGAGGTATGTTGGACTGTATCACTTGCTTTGGAACTGCTCGACAACTCCCAGTTCAAGTATTTTTCTCACTTCTTCAATTAATGGCTTTCCCTTTCATTCTGTTACCCCACGTAGGTTCATAGGTGTTTACTAGGCTAACAACCACAAGGGCCTTTTTAAGCCTAGCCATGCATCCCAAATCTCTGACAAGTTCTGGTACCCTTGATAAGTGTAATCAGGGGCTTGGGAGGTGAAACATTTACAAAGAGGGACCTGAAAAAGGAACCATTCACAGCCTGCCTGTGTCCATTAGGGACATAGGTGCCAAACCAGGGATGACTTTCCTGTTCCCCATCTAAATGCCAAGTTACACTTGAATTGGATTAGGCAGGAACTCTACTTTATATGCAAGCGGAGCCTGTTCCAGAGAGGGGGTAGTCTCTGGGATACATACCTGTCTCTCCAGCAGGTCCTATTTACATTACAGGCAAGGTTTAAGTCTTTAGACTGGGTAATTCTGGTGCTGTTTGTTTTGCAGATATACATGAGGTCCATCAGAGTGGGGTCTGAAAATGCCTTGTATGCCAGGCATACATCTCCCAACAGCCTGTAGGAGACAGAATACAGGGATAGGGCCTTCAGATGGTCTGCATAGGATATGTTACTTATGCCCTGTATTCTTTTAGCGAGGAACCTGTGTGGACATTCCAATTGTTTTACATGCCTTGTTAGGTACATACCAAAGGGGGCACTGCACTTACTGACAGGTCTGATTTTAAATTTACCTTCACTATCATGCTGAATTATTTTTTTTTTCATACCAGTAGCTCAGAAAAAAAATTCTCAGCAAGAGTTCATTCACTTCTTGTTTCTTGGTCTTGGACAAAGTTTCATCTATCTGAACAGCAGAGACAGTATTACCCGTCACCAAATTACAGGGTATTTATTTTAGCAACCACACCCATTGCCAGTCGCACACATTTTACCTAGACTACATTAACACAGAAAAGAGAATTTCTAAAACATTTTTTTTTATTATTTAATATTTGTTAACTGGGAAAGTCTGACTTGGAACGAAGCCAATTTTCAGCAGAGGCCCGGGGATAAAGGTTCCAGATGTATGCCTTTGTAATGTGGGAGGAAACCAGTGCACCCGGAGGAAACCCACACAAACGCAGGGAGGACATGCAGACTCCACACAGAAGGCACCCCAGCAGATATTCGAATCGGAGAACCTCTTGCTGTGAGGCGACAAAGCTACCACTGCACCACAAAAAAAAAATAAAAGTGTAGACTGAAATTATATCATTTTCTTTTAGCTAAGACGCTGCCCATAAGTGTGTTACTCAGTTAACCAAGTTTTAGAGATGAACCTTTGCTTCTCACAGTATGAGTGTACAGGGGAACAGTCCTGAAACTACTAGTGCTGCTTTGCAGCACTAACAAAGCTTCAGTATGAATATAGTTAAGGGCGGAAGCTTTTTTCCAGTACCCCACATTTTATTACAATCAGATACAAGTTCACGGAGCTTCACTCACATGCATTATGGCAACCAGAATGATGTGGTTACATGTGATCAAAAAGAAGTAGAACTGTAGTGGGTGCTCCAGACCTCCACTGTGTGATTCAAAGGTGCACATGGCCTTTATCCAGTCTTGGACTGTAAAAGACTTATGAAATTACTATGTTACAAGGAGTGTTTTGAAAATGTGTTTGTGATCCAATCCCTTACTGAGGATGGCTGATGCAAGTGTATGCTAACCTTAACCGTAACCCTGATCTCGCCTGTAAATGCAGTCCTACATCTTACCATACCAAAAATCCATTCACTAACAGCAGAACTGCACAAGAAAGGAAAGCAGACAAGCACACAGATACGCACGCAATACACAAACCATCATTGCTAAAACTATCACCTTACATAGCTGTAACTCTACCCCAACCCAGAAATACATACAAACACACACAAGTAAATACGACCACTTAACTAAGCCCTTATTCTAACAATAACTAGCAAAAGTCCACCTACTTGCATGCACACACTTCACACACACAACAAAATAGTAGATGAGTACACATTTGACGTGCTATGGACAACCAATGGAATTAAAGCGACAGAAGTGCATTCTGTTGGCAAGATGTGCATTCAACGAAGTTCAAAAACTAAATGTGATCCTCAAAACTGTGGGAATTTAACAGTGAACAGAAACTTTCACAGAACCTGTTATTTCTACTGAATTGCATACACACTTTCAGTGAACTTCCAGTAGGTCATCTATATACAAAACCACACACATATGGGTCTATATTATAACAGCAAATGCTTAAAATAGCAAACGCTGTATAATCAACCCTTAAAAATCGAAACGGCAAAATGCTGAACACACGGAACAGCAATTTTTTTTCCCAGGGAAAAAGAATCACTGCTCCGCTTAAATAAATAAATAAAGGGGGGGGCACACCTAACTGTGGTGGGGGGGCTGTGCCCCCCACACCCCTACTTAAATATACCAACTCCGAGATCGCACCACAGTGGAAGAAATGGCAAAGTCTTGAAAACGGCCCAGTGATTTTTTTCCCCAGGGAAAAAAAAAATAAAAAATCACTGTTCCGTGTGTTCAGGATTTCACAGT
>NC_056749.1:212794336-212916836 GCF_019279795.1 Protopterus annectens | reverse complement strand
AAATGGGGGAAAGAAAGAAGAAGAAATGAGAAGGAGAGAGAGAAAAAGAGAGAAAAAGGAGAGAGAGGAAAAGAAAAGGAAAAAGATAATGCTTGAAAGAAGAAGGCATAATGGAAAAAAGAGAAAAAGAATATAAAGAGAGAAGAAGGAAAAGGAAAGAGGAAAAAGAATAGATAGAAGATATTTATTTTAAATATAATTTTAAATATTAGAATAACATGATTAAATATAAATATAATTTACAAAACAAAATAAAAAAATTTGAACAATATTTTAAAAAAATTCTTTCTTAAAATAATAAAAAAAAAAATATAGAATTTTAAATTTAATATTTTTTTCCATATAATTTACTAAACTATATGAAATTGTAAAATTTATTAAAGAATTAAAAAATTTTGAAAAAAATTTGAAAGGGACATATAGAGGATGAAAGAGAGGAAAGAGAAGGAAGGGAGAAGACAGAACAACCATATCGGACAAACGCCAAGGAAGAGGAAATGAAACCCAGGAGGCCAGTAGGAACTAGAGTAAAACATGGAAGCAGGAAATGCATAAGAGACCCGAGAGTGGAAAAAAGTGCAGAGGACCGGGAGAACAAAACAGAGGATGTGGTAGAATGAGCTGGCAAAAAAAGGATATGGCAAAGACCTGGAAAAGGAGGGGAAGGATGTGCTGATCACAAGACTGGACCACCATGAGGAAAAGCTTGCACAGACCTACAGGATTTCCCAGAACAGAAATGAGAGACACAAGCTGGAAAAGACTTGTGTCCCAGAGTACCAGGATACTGACACAGACTGAAGGAGAATAGAGGAAAAGAGAGACCCTGAAAGTACTGCAACAAAGAGCAGAAGAAGATGGCAAAGGACTGCAGAAGATGATCTTCTGGAACTGCCAGTCCATGTGGGGAGAATCCCACCCAGAAGAAGAGACCCCACACCATGGAGGACCATGGCAGAATCAACCCCAGAACTCAAAGAAACCAATGAAGCCACATTGGTGAAAACATCCTGGAAAGTGAGCCAGGAAGAAGACATGGAGTGTGATGCGGATCCGCCACCTAGCACCTTCAATACCTCTGCTGCTGTAGCTTTGTTCTTGACACCAGTGAGCTGACGTAAGAAGGAGATGCGAGACTCTTTCGACAGGAAGACGTAGAGTGGTAGTTGAGGTATCTAACTCTGCTCCTATAAAAATGGTATGCAGCGATGGCGATAAGGCAGACTTTTCGAAGTTGATTGTAATGCCTAACGCATGGCAGAGTGTCAGAGTGTATTGTGTTGCCTGAGTCAATTGATGCCTGGTGGTAGCGGTGAGGAGCCAATAGTCTAGGTATGGAAACACCTGGAATCCTAGACCTCTCAGGTGAGCCGTGACCACTGCCATGCATTTGGTGAACACTCTGGGGGCTGTAGTGAGACCAAAGGGCAGGGCTCGAAACTGCTAATGACTGGCTCCCAGCCAGAAACGCAGATGATCTCTAGAGCGTCTGTTCATCTTTATGTGATAGTACGCGTCCTTGAGATCTATGGAGCATATCCAATCGCCTTTCCCTAGGAAGGGAAGAATGGACTGAGGCGTGACCATTCGGAACTTCTCTTTCTTTATGAACTGGTCGAGTCTGCTGAGGTCCAAGATAGGTCTCCAGTCCCCTGTTTTCTTTGGGACCAAAAATAATCTTGAGTAAGTTCCGAATCCAACTTGGTCTGCTGGGACTGGTTGGATGACTCTTTTTTTCTAGCAATCTGTGGACCTCTACGATTGCTTGTTCCCTGAGATTGGGTGGAACATCTGGGATTCTGTTTACAGGAATGGGAGGGGAAGAGAATGGTATGAAATATCCTCTGGAAATGATGCTTTGTACCCATGTATCTGATGTTATGTTTAGCCAGGCTTCTGGGTACAAAGACAAGCGACCCCCGACTGCCTCCAGAGCCAAACAGTCAGGCCCCCTTTCAGGGGCGCTGGTAGGGTTGACTGGAGAACTGACCCCTGTTCACCCTGTTGCTGCGGAACCCCTCTGCAGTGGGGGTGGAGTCTTCCATTATAACCCCCTCCCTCTGCCTCTAGAGGGGGTTTCTCCACGTGTGTCCTGAAAGGATCCCTGTGCTTTTCGGAACCACATTTTCCCTCCCCTAGGGCCCTTGGGGTAGGGCCGAGTAGGGGGTAGAAAAACGGACTCCAACGGCAGATAAGGTCTTGCCTTCCTGCTCACACCTGGTTAAAGTTTCCTTTACTTTGGGCCCAAACACTGATGAGCCATCGAATGGGGTAATAATAAAGGAAGACTTAAAGGGTTCCGCAAAGGAACAGAGACTCATCCAGGCTTGTCTTCGAAGAGCAATGCCCGAACTAGCAGCTATACTCGAACCATCAGCTGCATAGGATATGAGATGCATGGACGAGTTTACCACTGAGTTTAGGGAAGAAAGCTGGGCATTGACTTTGTCGGCCACCCCTTCAGCTACCGTAACCTAGACTGCATCTCCTAGCTCTTTCAGGAGATCACTTTGTAGTCTCGTAAAGTGGGTTAAGTAGTTCAGTGATCGCACAGAAAAAGTTGCTGAACTAAACATGCGTTTCCCATATCTATCCATGACCCTAGAATTTCTGTTAGGAGGATGGATAGATGTGGATGTCTCAGACACTTCCTTTTTGGTGGCTGCAGCTACCACCATGGCATCAACAGGCACTCCCTTTGTCAAAAATGGCCTGTCCACTGGGGCAGACATGTACTTATTGGGCTTACGAGGAACAGGTTCCATGGCCTCCGATGACTCCCACACCTTAAGAGAAATCAGTTCCATGAGCTCGTCATAAGGCGGAGACACCCAAGAAGTGGAAGGTTGAGACCCAAAAGCCTTCAAGAGTACAGACTCGTCCTCAGTAGGGGTCTTGGACTGCCAATCGCCCCTCTGACTAAGGATCGCTAGTATCTCTGCAAAGGAGATATCCTCAGATGGGATTGAGGGGACCCTTCTGACTCATCCTAGTCCGTGTCACATGTCAAAGACTCCTGTGAGGAATCTAAGTGCCTCCTCTTGCACAGTCTCTTCCTGGGCACCTCCTCAGTGAGGGGGATCTGGGGAGGTCTCAGAAGAGCAAGGGAGGCCCTGTGGGGGTACTTGAGGCTCAGGGTCTCTACGCTTAGAGGGACCGGTAGATGAAGAAGCAGACACAGGAGCTTGAGGGGAGAAGGAAGGCTGAACCGATGCGGACGTTGTCTTTGGAGACAAAACTCTCCTTATAGCATCGAAGGCACCATGGCTCCGACGAGAAGGAGTGGATTGACCCGAGAGTACCGTCCGATCCTCCTGCACCGAAACCCTGGGCTCCAAGCCCGAGGTAGGAGCCAAGCTCATCCGAGCCAATGCCCCGAGAGGAAGAGTCAGCACCGACAAATCGGTTTGACTATCCTCCCCGGACCCGATGGGAGAGCGTCGGCTCCTAGAGTCCTCGGTGTGTGCC
This sequence comes from Protopterus annectens, assembly GCF_019279795.1. Taxonomy (NCBI): domain Eukaryota; kingdom Metazoa; phylum Chordata; order Ceratodontiformes; family Protopteridae; genus Protopterus; species Protopterus annectens. The sequence continues at coordinate 212,913,368 of NC_056749.1, read as the reverse complement.
GAGGACATCCGAGTAGATGGAGCCGATAACACTGGTGCGGGTATCGGCTCCAAGAGTTCGACAATCATCAGATCAGTTTCCTTTGGCTCCAAGAGTCCAGTACGGCTCGGAGAAGGAGTAGACAAATCCGGTTCCATGGTCTTCGGCACAGACGAGCTGGTCGGGGCAGACAACAATATGGCAAGTCCTGGTGCCTGTAAAAGCTTCTGCACTAGCCTATCCATGTCCAAATCTGAAAGGCAGACTGAGGACTTAGCAGAATGCACCAAAGGTGCTGACTGGAGCAGAGGAGAAGAAGGAACTTCAGAGACCGGCTCCAATACTGAGAGCTGGCTCCGAATCAAAGATACACTCGGTTCCGAGGTCTGTGGAACCAATGACCCTCCTGAAATTTTTGCCTTTTTTGCCACTTTGTCTGAAGATTTGGATTTTGAGGATTTGGAGGACGTGTTAGTACCCTCATGGCTACTCAACACCTCAGAAAAGGATTGCTGTAGCAATCCCCTGTCTATTAGCTTCCTCCTCTCCAAGAGAACTCTTAAAGAAAAGGAATGGCAAATGCTGCAAATGTCTTGGGAGGTGTTTAGCCCCCAGACAGTAGACACATTGAATGTGTCCGTCAGTGACGGACATTTTCTGCCCACAATCTGGGCATTTCTTGAATCCAGATTTAGGATGGGATTTTTCCTTGTCATCCGACATAGTTAAGGTAAAACAAACTAGTGTACTGCAAAAACTTAAGACAGTAAAATCTTTACTTTACTTGTAAAGACCCACAAAGTAACTAAGCCCAATCCGGGCACTATCTATAACAACTATAGTTTACAAATACAGGGCTAAAGAAGCCCACAGAGAAAAACCCTGACTATAAGAAAGATTAATAAGTCTAAACAGGGCTAAAGGCCCACACAAAACAACTAGCCAACAGGGCACTATCTATCCAAAACTAAAGAAACTATTAACAAATTTTTAAACACTAATACACAACTATCCTCTAAAACAAAAAGAAATATTTTTTTATAAGAACTTGCTGTTTTTTCTATCACAAATGGTCCAAGCTAGCTGGATCACCGAGATCTCTCTTGCCGCGGCAAACTAGATCTGAGGTAATTCCAGCAGTGCCTTGTGGGATAAGGGGCTTGGTCTCGAGCTACTGGCAAACCTTCAGCTTTGCTATCGGCCGTGTCGGAGCCGATCCCATCAGTGAGAATAAACGGCGAGATTTAACAACTTCACATCATTAGTTAGGAAATTAAGTAAGGAGAATCACTTAGGCAAAGTAGTGCATAGTTAGCAATACTTCCGTGGTGAGACAGTTGCAGCTAGGAATGTAACTACTTGTAGAGAAGTAATGTTGTTAGAAGGAATATGTTAAGAGAGTTAGTACGTACAGCCAAATTGTATAAGTAGTGCTAAGTTAATAATTAACCTGGAGTGTTACATGTGCAAAGCCAAGTTTCAAAATAAGTGTCAAAAATTTTGAGAGATATTTTGAAATAATTAAGATTACTTATGGATCTAATACTATGTGGAAGGATATTCCAATTTTTGGCAACAAAGTTAGAGTGAAGAGAGTTACCTGCTGTACTGGATACTTTGGTTACTTGCAATGACAAAAATGAAAATTCCCAAACATGTAACAATTAACTTTAAAACTTTTGATGGCATTAAAACTTTTTTTTGTTACAGTTGGGGAAGGACTTTTCACTCTGCACTACCTCAATGTGAGGGACTGAACCCTTCAAGCCCCAACTGCTAACATATACAAACTTCAATCCCATTGTGCCTCAAAAAGGGGGAAGAATCCAAAAGGTACTACAAACGCTGACTTGGCAAAATCTCTGTATTTGCACTTTCAGTCTCACTGTTCTAAGGGTTACAACTGCAGTAGACAGAATTACAACAGGGACCCATTTTTAACTAAATTAAGTCAGTCAGTACATACGTTTTCAAATTAGCTAGCAGAAAGTTTTTACCTTTATATGTTTCAACTGGAACCATACTCTACCATTACTCAAGTGTTTCTTCTTATCAGCACACGAAAAGCCAGGTGGCACAACTTCATCCAGCAAGATACCAGTGACTAAATTCTGACCTGATCCACAGAGGGAACCAGATTTCAAAGAATAACTCACACCCAGTAACAAGATATCCAGTGACAGCCCAACCATCCTATTTTACCCAGAAGCTACAGTACAATCTCTATCAGAGATACCAGAGGCAAAAGTAAGCTATGTCCCCCATCCATAAGACCCCGGATAGAATTCACTCTTGAGTATTCTGCCTCTCATCAAATGCCAGTGAGGGGGATGGAGGACAAGCAGACATAAGAACATTCTTGAACAGAACACAGTTCATTTCAGAAACTGCTTGAAAGCCAGTAGAACTGTAGTTCTGAAGCAGGAAGTAATGGTCCTCTCTTTACATTCCTGACACCTGAAGCATCTGTATAGCCTACAGCAGTATCCTCCCCCAAGTGATGAAACTACCAACTGCAGCAGAGAGGCAACAGAGTGAAAGGGCACAGTCTGGAAAGCAAATGGCAGATCAACTATTTTCTTGAATGTTTACTGTGGAAAACAAAACGCTATTTTATGCTTGCACAAAAACATTGAAGCATTATTTGTCAAAAAAAGTAAACAATTTTATCAATCCATACCTTCGGTCTTGTATCTACCACATACATAAATGAACTCCCTGGGGTGGCTTTGCTTATTGCTTGCAGCATTTGCTCATCCTCCACACAGCGAGCGCTGAATCCAGACAAAGGTTGACTGCACCGACATATAGCTGCCTATAAGAAACAGAGTGAAATATCATCACCATACTCAGCTCAGCAATGCTGTATACTGCATGAAATTATCACAAAAATATGCCATGCATCTGTTTCTATGACTGCACACAATTTTCTTAAATGTTTAACAGTAAAAAAAAAAAAAAAAAAAAAAAAATGTAACCAAACATTATAACAATGATGTGCTACACCTGAATAAGTACATTTTACATTATGGAATGACTGGAAAACTGGACAGCAGAGTGGCACAGCTGTTGGCATTGTTGCCTTGCACTGACTGGTTCTTGGCTGGAGGACATTTTTTGTGGAGTGTACACGTCCTTACTTTTGTCCACATAGGTAATTACTGGTTACTCCAGTTTCCTCCCACATCCCTATGATCTGCTGCAGACATGCTAGTGTCCCTTTACCTGTGACAATGGCTATAAGAGGGTAAGACACGCTGGATAACTTAAAGGTGGATTTTAACATACTCATATGCCAAGCCCTTTGTCAAACAAGGGCATCAAGTAGCTCAAAACTTGCTGTATCAAACGTGCCTCAGGATAAAATATCACAACAGGTACACCATGAGGAAAATCGTTCCCATTTCACAAGGTAGCATTTCCTTGTAGGTACTAGTTTCCTAGACTCCTGTAACATACACAGCATCTCAGACAGAAAGGAAGTCAAGTATGGGATCATGGTCTGATTCCAAGCTGCTAGTATGAAGCCTCGAGAATCTAATGTACAAGGTCCCCTCTTGCTGGGTCAGTAGTATGCAGGGGGTCAAAAGGATTAGTGATTTGTCCCAAAAGAAGGCTATGAGGATGAGAATTGGTTTGTCCTGCCTGACCATCATCAGGCCTGTGAAGAGGAGGAGGAAGTATGGGAAATGTACGGAGAGTTCAGTTGTGTAAGAACTTGCCGTAACAGTAGCTCCTACTTTTGCAGCATTCTTCGCATCTGGGATATCCTGCTGAGGATAGTTGAATGTCCAGCCAGCTTACCAAAGCTTTTACACCTTCCAGGCTCTGTATGCCAGACATACATCCTACACCCAAGGCATAAGGTACACATGTGATGCAAGAGTATTAATCCTCATAACTGAATAGCCCTTAGAAGAACCAGAGCAACCTAATAAGAGAAACAAAAGTGTGTACATCTAGGAAGAGAAGAAGAGAAAGAAAGGAACTAAAGAGAGTATGAAGGACCCCCTGGCAAAAAATGGTCAACCAAGAATAACAGGGGTAAGAAGGGTTGGACAAAATACTATAACAGTGAAAAGTAGGATATCTACTGTTATGGTAAGTTACTACACAACTGTACAATGTCCTTCATTATCACCGTTGTTTATAAAATGGAACTAGTATCCAAGAAACACAAAAAAAGCACCCAAACAGGCAACCACGATGTTAGAATGAGCACAAACAGAAGGGAAAAGCTGCTTGCCATAAAAATAACAACAATAAAATGCCCTTAGAGATCCAGGAGAAGATGGTTTGCTTGAAAATAGCCAAATCTTAGTTACTGGGATGAAAAGAAATAAAAAGCTGCTCAGATTTCCTGGCATCTTTAGTGTTATCTAGGTGACACCTGAGCTGTCCATGTAAATTCAAGGTGTGGAGAATCCTCTTACTAGCATTTCATGAACAGGGGAAAAAGGCGGCATATGAATTGTTTGATTTAAGGACAACTCATTAACATTGGGCATATAGAAACGATTAGCATGAAGAGAGAGATGCTGTTTGTGGGAAAAAGGTGGGAGTGCCACAAGTGCCTGAAGCTCAGAGACCCTATTGGCAGAAGGAAGAGCTATGAACAGTACCATTTTTAAAGTACAATGCAGCAGAAGAGAAAACTATAGGCTCCAAGAGAAACTGAGTTAATTTCTCAAGAATTAAATTACAGGTCCCAAGGAGGAGGAATATGCTTTCTTGGGGGCCCAGTATTAAGGAAACCTTTCAAAAATTGTTTTACTTCAAAACAAGAAGCAATGTATGGATTCAAAGGCAGAAACAGAAATGGCTAACAAATGAGCTATAAACATAAGAATATGCCAGACCAGAAATTAGCAACTCACACATACAGGAAAGGACCCAAGAATACACACAGAAAAAAAAGTCCAGGTCATGCTTGAGACACCAAATAGAAAACCTCTTCCGTTTAGCCAAACGGAATTTTCTAGTAGTGGGTTTTCTGGCTTCCTGCAAAACTGAAGCATATCCTCAGAAAATTGGAGTCAAAAAAGAATCAAAACCCTATCACCCAAAGAGTCAGCTGAAGAATGGGTAAATGAGGTTGGAGAAGAGATTCCTTGCCCTGTGTGAGCAGATCTATCTTGTGAGGTAACCTGTGATGACTGTCCCTCGCAAGATGAAATAGAAGTGGAAAACAATGCTGTCTGGTCCAAAAGGGAGTCACAAGCAAGATTTTGGGCCTGTCCCACATGATTTTGTGCAGGACTTTTAGGAGTACAGGAAGAAGGGGGATAGGCATACAGAAACATCTCCTTCCAGGAAAAGAGAGGACTTGGCACTCTAGAACAGAACTGGGCAAGTTGTCGTCTTACAGGGGGAACCAAAAAGATATACTTGAGAAATACCCCAACTCCAAGTCTATTGTGAGGATCTGTCCTGCTCAAAACGTCTGCCACAAGATTGTGCTCTAAGATGATGCAAAGCGCCTGAAGAAACAAGGGGTGGTGGACCGCAAAAGCCCAAGCCTGAAAAGCCAGACTGCAAGTGAGGTAAAACTTTGTGCTACCTTAATTGATGTACCACATAACCATAGTATTGTCTGAAAAGATGAACAGAAATGGAATCTAAAGGGAGTGAAAGGCATGAAGGGCCAAAATTAGGGCTCTCATCTCCCTGATACTGATACAATTTCTTGGGGACCAGAGACCCTGAACCTTGGGGTTGTTGTAAGAAGCTCACCAACCTTGGTCAGAAGCAACTGTAACAGCTCCTGAATGGGAAGAGGAACCTGAGAAAATAGGCCTGGATTCATGGAAACTTGAAGAATCCACCAGTGGAGCTCAAGCTTGAGACAAGGCAGGAGAGGCACAGGAAAATCCAAAGGATGGCAGTGCTGAAACCAAGCAGTCTTGAGATACCACTGAAATATTCTCATAAGGAGCTTGGCCAAGGGAACCATAGGAATAGCAACCGCCATTTGTTTTAGAGTTCATAGAAATTCCCCGGCAGGAGGGACTGGGACAGGGAGAAAAGACAGAAAATAAAAGGTCAAAGATAGAACCTTGGAGGTGGGAGGAAAGCCTGAATCCTGCAACCCAGTAAGATCTGATCCTGGGAGGGAGTCGCAGCCTGAGGTTTAGGGTGAACCTCACACTTCGCGAAGAAGACTCACAGTTAAGTGAAGATCCCGAAGTAGGAACTGCTGAGATGGGGGCTGAAACAAAAGGTTGTCGAAATAGGAGACTATCTGAATCCCCTGAAGTCTATCACTGGTGCCTGACATTTGGTAAAGACCCCTGGGGTCAAAAAATGAAGAGTTGACAAGAAGGAGGCTGAGGCAGGCCTGAAAAGGGAGGACTGGACTTCCAAAACCATGAAATAACCTCTCTGCATAAAGAAAAGAACCCAAGAGTCTGAAGTAATATGTTACCAAACAGGAAAACACACACACACAACCTGAGGGACAGAGGAATCTAGTCAAGGGGTAGAGGAGGCTGAATGTCAAACAGAAGCAGATTTATTAGGGAAGGAAGGTTTTGACCTTAAGGACCCTGGGATGGCTCATCAGGAAAAGCTCTCTTGGAGGCACACTTATGAGAGGGCTGCATATGTACAAAGGAAGGCTTACAGGGATAATTCCTCTGAAACCTAGCAACAGGAGAAAGAAATATTTGTTTTAGATATGGCATAACTTTACCCTTATCCTGCAGGGCCTTAAAAAGTTCAGGAGATGCAGTGCCAAAAAGATTTTTGATTGTCCAAGGGGAAACGAGCAATTTAGCCTTGATGTCATCGGGTAGCCTGGAGAAGCAGCCAAGAGTACATCCTCCTCATAGAATCCGATGCATCAACAGCATAACTGCAGTAAATAGAATGACAAGCCACCTGAGAAGCAGTACTCAAAACGAAAATAGCAGAAGTCTGTCTCAGAATTAAGCATAGTAGTCAGAATGCTACCAAGTTTAGACAGAAGAGCTGTGACATAACATGTCATACGGGTTTGGCAATTAATAGCAATAAAGGCCAACTTGCAGAAGTGTACACTTTCTCCATACTATCCATTGCAGAAGTATAAAACTTAGCACAGGACTGCAGCTTAGGTTTATCAATAGCTACAGAAATGACAGCTGGGTCAGAGGAGAGACTTAATTTTTGATCTTCAGGGACTTTATAAAAATTACAATTGCGTAAAATCTTACCATAACAGTAGATGTCCTTCTTTTCACTGTTGCACTATTCATTACATTAGGAATCCCCTGCCAAGGCAGGCCCAATGTCCAGCCAGTAGGTTGCTTTCAGTTATGCCGTACATCATACACATGCTCCTCGCGTACCATAGGGCTTAAAGGTGATGTATGGACATAATATCCTCAGAACTGAGCCCCCGGTAGGAATCCCAGTCCAAGGAAAAGCGATGTATTCAGTACATTCAGAAGAGAATAGGACCAGGGGGCAGAGGGAGTGAGTGAATACTGCAACAGTGAAGAGAAGGACATCTAACATTATGATAGGATTTTACACAGCTGTACTGTGTCCTTCCATATCACTATTGCAGTACCATTAGGGAGAGTGCCAAAGCTCAGAAAGAAACTAGGGAGACGGAAAGACCAGTAGAGCCCTCTAGGAAGCCATGAAGGATGTCCCTAACAAAACAACTCTATCTCTGGAGATTCCACCCAACATATAGTGTTTGTTAAAGGTATGCAGAGAAGTCCAGGTAGCTGCCTCAAATACAGAATTAGTATTCACACCCTTGAAAAAGCACCAGAAGAAGCCACAGATCTAGCAGAATGAGTCTTAACAGGAAAAGAAAGACTCTTACCATGAAAAGAATAACAAAAGGAAATGGCTTTAGAGATCCAAGAAGAAATAGTTTGCTTGGGTACAGTTAAACCTAGGGACTAAGGATGAAAAGAAACAAACATCTAATCAAATTTCCTAATGGTCTTATTCTTATCCAAATAAAATCAGAGTTGTCTATGCACATCGACTGTGTGCAGCACCCTCTCACCGGCAGATTGCAGAGAGTGGGGAAAAATGGACAAATGAATGACTGATTAAGGGACAAACTCAACCACCTTGTGCATAAAAAGGATTAGTACCGCAAGGACACCCTGTCCTTATGAAACACCAAAAAGGAGGAGGACAAGCCTTAAGGGCTTGAAGCTCGACACCAGTCTGGCAGAAGTAAGGGCCAACAAAAGTACAGTCTTCCAGGGGCAATGCTGCAAGGAAGATGAAGCAGCAAGCTCAAAAGGACACCAAGCCAATTTTTCCAAAACACAATTAAGATCCCAGGGAGAAGGAACTGGCTTCCTGGGAGGCCTAACATGAAGGATGCCTTTAAGGAATTGTTTAGCTTCAAATCTAGAAGCCAAATGAGGGGAAAAAAGTCAGACAAGCAGAAATAGCTGATAAGTGGGCCTAACAGAAAATTAGGCCAACCCAGCATTCTACAATTCACACACCTAGGAAAGAACCAAAGAACATCCACAGAAAGTGGATCTAGGTTACAAGACACCAAAAAGAAAACCTCTTCCATTTGGCTAAGTAGGATTTCCCAGCAGTGGGTTTCCCAGCCTCCTGCAGGACCATAAGCACATCCTCAGAAAAAAAGATGTCTATGTGGAATCAAAATCCTATCACCCACAGTGTCAGCTGAAGAGTGGACAGGTGGGTATGGATGAGAGATCCCTTGTCTTGTGTTAGTAGGTCCACCCGGTGAGGTAAATTGTGATGACTGCCCTTAGCTAAATGCAGAAGATGGAACCAATGTTGGCTCAGCCAAAAGAGTCACCAACAAAATTTTGGGAGTATTCTGTTGAAGTTTGAACAGGGCTTTTGAAATGAGGCGAAAGGGAGGGAAAGCATAAAGAAACATCCCCTTCCAAGAAAATTATAGGGCATCCAGCTTCCAAACCACAGGACCTGGGACTCTGGCACAAAAAAAGAGGAAATCTGTTCAGACAGGAGGCAAATAGATCTATTTGAGGAGTACCCCACTGGTAGACAATGTCCAGAAACCATTCCTGTGAAGTATCCATTCGTGGGATTGAGTTAAGGATCTGCTCGGAGTGCCAGCCACAAAGTTTTGACCCGAGGGAGTCGCTTGATACTGGACAGCAAGATCCAACACCAGAAGTGCCAACCAGCAAAGATATTGTTCCCTCCCCCCATTTTGTTTACATAACACATCACTGTCTTTAAATACCTTGAGAGGTCCTGGGGAAAAAAAAAAAAAAAAAAGAGGATGAAAAGCCTGAAGAGGCAGCAGAAGAGCTCTCCTCTGTCTGACATTGATGCGCTCTTTCTGTTGAAGAGGTGAATAAACCTCCTTCACCTTTAGGGAGCCAAAAGTTGCTCCCCATCCCACGTCTGAGGCACCTGTAAACAGTTCAAGAGAGGGACGGGGGGGGGGGGTGAAGGGGAGCCCTGGATTTCGAGACAACTGCCAAATTCACCAGTAAAGTTCCTTCTTGAGACAAGAACTACAATGTCTAGGGGATGCTCATGTTGAAGTCAAACCGAGTTCAGAAACCACTGAAACTTCTTCATGTGGAGTTTAGCCAGAGAGAGCAAAGGGATGGTGGATGCCATGAACCCCAGAGCTCAAACTCCCTGGCTGTGATGGAGACCAGATGAAGAGTTTTAAAGAAGGAAAGGAGTGTCAAAACCTTGGGAGGAGGTACAGATACCAGCATAGGAACTGTCTGAACCTGCAACCCAGAAAAAAACATGGTCCTGAGAAGGAGTCAGAAAAGACTTTTGAAATGTATTGTGAACCTCAGGCTTTGCAGAAAGGAAATGGCAAAATGAAGATTTTTTTAGGAGGATCTCGGGAGAGGATGGCTAAAAAAGGTCATCCAAGCAAGGAAATACTTGGATCCCTTGAATCCTGCAAAAAGCAATCACAGGAGCTAGGCATTTGGTAAATACCCAAAGGCTAAAGGGCAAAGCAGAAAACTGAAAATGCCAGGAAGCAACACAGAAATGTGAAAACTTCCTGGAAAGGGAATGAATAGGGACATGGAGGTAAGCATCCTTGAGATCCAGAAAAACATAAAAGCCTTAGGAAGCAGCAAAGGGAACAAAGTCTGAAGGGACAACATTTGAAAGGAAGGAACCTTCAGCAAAGTATTCAGTTGAGAAAGACCCAGAATGGGCCTCCAAATGTCCTCTTTCCTGGGGACCAAAAACATTCTGGAACAAAACCTCTTCCTTCTTTGAGCAACTGGAACCTCTCGAATAGTTCTCAGAGTCAAAAGATCCTGAAGCACCTCTGCAAACACACAACTATTCTCGAGGAGGCTGAGAAATGCCCATGGGGGTGGGGATATCCTAATCACAAAATACCTTTGGCAAATGATGGAAAGAACCAGAGAGTCTTGGGTTATGCTTAACCAGACAGAAGAGACACAGAAAGACAAACAAAAAGGAAAGCGGCTGGGAAGAATCAGGTAGACAGACATCACCTGGTTTAACAAGAAAGTAAGGCTTCTCAGCAGGAGGGGTCTGAGTAGACTGAGCGGGGTGAACCCTCCTACCAAACTTCTTGTCTTTAGGAGGAGTACGAGACCCTTCTAACAATAGCTGGTTTAGTAAAATAGTTTCTCTGGAAATTGGGCACTGGTGAAAGAAAAATACATTTCAGATCCTGAAACTCCTTGCTTTCTCCTGCAGGGACTTGAACAAATCAGTTGAAGCAGCACCAAGCAGATTTATTGTCCACAGGAGCATCCATCAACTTAGCCTTAATATCATCAGGCAGAGGCTGAAGCTATGGCCAGGAATACTTCCTCAACACAAGAGCCAGAAGCAGCAGCTCTAGTGGAAGCATCTGCTGCATCATAACTACATTTAATCGAATGGCAAGCTACCTGGAAAGAAGTCCGTAACAGAGACAAGGCAGAAGTCATAATCTCGGAATCAGGAAGGTCAGAAATAACTGGACAAGCCTGAGAAAGGAGAGCCAATACATATATGGTCATAAGAGTCTGAATTAACAGCACGAAAGGCTAGGGTGGCCGAAGTACAAGCCTTTTTACCCAGCGCTTCCATGGTCCTGCTGTCCTTGTCAGAAGAAAGAAGCTTTGCCGAGGGCAGTAACTTAGAATGCTTATCAGATACCACAGAGAACACTGAAGGGTCAGCAGAAGGGCACTTGTAAAGAAATTTGCAGTCATCAGGCACTTTACAAAACAATTCTGGTTTCTTAGGAGCAGGAGGCTGACAGTCTGGGCCTGAGAAGCAGAAGAGAAAGCATCCAATAACACAACCAAAACAGGAGGAACATCAGAGGGTTTGGGAGACTCCATTTGAAGGTGCTCATAATACCCCCCTCTGCACTTCAGACACTTGGGAACAATCCCATTTAAATAACTCAGTCATCCTAGCAATGGTATCCCCAAAAGAAATCTCCTCAAAAGGAGATTTTGAATTAGTAGACTCCTCTTCCTCAGTGCCATACTCCAGAGGGGAAGTAATCAGGGCAGAAAAGGGCAAGGATTCCTCATTTGAATTCTCATCTTCCACAGAGGAATCCTGATCCCTAGATCTCTTGAGAGGGGAAGATGACCCAGGAGGAGGTGGGACAGAGACCCCTGAGGAGGCTTCAAGGCCATAAGAGTAAAATTCTGCCATTCACTTTGAGGGTTCTTAGGAACAGAAGGAACAGGTTTTGTTTTCTGCTTCTTTAAGGGGACATTCACCTTATGAATCGTAGAAGGCTCCAACGTCGGCCTACACTCAATCATAGCCCAGACTTCCTCCCTCACCATTACCTGAGGAACCCCCTAGGCCCTTTAGTGATAATCAGTCATAGTTCCCCCTGAACAACTGAAATGGACATCTGCAAGGCCTCCAAGGACATATGAGTAGCAGGATCCATGCCGGCCTCCGAACTGGTCACGGCAGTATAATCCAACCCAGGAACCAGGCGAACATCCGTGTTTTCATCAGCCTCAAGAGAGATGTCCAATACATGAGGCGCAGCCAAAGAATCCGACCTGACTTTTCTGACCCTCTTCTTCAAAAATGGCTGATCCTTAGGCTGGGAAGTGTCCTCCACCCTGTCTTTCGCCAAGAGGTTTAGATGCCGGTTTTCGACATAACTAGACAAGGATGAAAGACTACTAAGTAAGGTCTTTGGAATAAAAGCCTGATAAATAGTACAGGACGTATAATCATGAGAAGCACCTAAACAAAACAAGCACTACTCGTGGTCTTTATGGGGCATCTGTCTCCCAACACTGGCATTTACCCTTTCTGGATTACCTGAAACCCCACAACACAAATGTAAAAAAGCAAAATGATAAGTAGAAAACCCCAACAGGGCACTTATCTGAATGGGTAGGTGCACCAACAATGACTCAGACAATCAGACCAATGATCAGAGATGGCATTCAGACTGTCGGCAAAGGAGTTTAAGGAAGGCACATCTGGACACCACCTTTATGCCCTATGCAATGCAAGGAGCATACATGTGATGTATGGTGTTTCTTAAAGCAGCCTAAAGGCTTTGATAAACTGGCCAGATGTCAGGCCGCCCTAGGCAGGGGATGAATAATGTAATGAATACTGCAAAAGCAATATGGAAGGACATCCTGTAAGTCATTCTGGGGAAATGAGGTTGGAAATCAGTTGCTTGCGAAGCTGAAGAAAAGGGTTCCTATCAGCATCTCGAACGCCGACAGTATCGAATACGATATTGTCGATGCGAGAATGCCGAAAGTGCAGAACATCAAACAGGTAAACGGAAATCTCCATAAGGGGAGATTTCCATTTACTACAATGTAGTGTGGTCTCGGAGTTGGTATATTTAAGTAGCGGGGGGGTGGGGGGTGCATGGGGGCTTGCCCCCCTTCCTACACCCTTCAGGTTTTTTTTTTGTTTATCTTTTATATCAGCATTCGAAAATTTAATAGTTCGATCATTTTAGTTTGATATTTAGTGATTCGAACCATTATATTTTTGAAATGCTGATACAGACCCGAAGAAAAAGTGTCCAGAAGGGCATCCAACACTGGAGAGACTGCAGAAGGTCTGGGAGAATCTATATGCAATTGTTCATAGTACCTTTTTTGAATGCTAGACACTTGGGAACAATCCCACTTAAAGTGTTCCATCACACAAACCACAGGAGTCACCAAAAGTTAATTCTACTCACAGGGTAGACATAGGATAGCTAATCTTCCTCTTCAGACCATAGGACAAGAGGAGAATGGCTCTGGCAGGAGTAGGCCAATGACTTCACACCAGAAACTAAATCCTCCTTATCCTCAGAAGAATCCAACTACTTAAGTTGCTCTGAAGGGTTAGAGGACCAGGGAACAGAAGCAAGAACAGATAAGCCTTAAGGGGGTTTCAATGCCCTAAGGACACGTGAAAGCCCTTGCGTACAATCCTGCCATTCTTGGTGAGGATCCTTAGCTAGAGGCCACGTCTGGTTTCCATTGCTTTTTTAAAAGGGACATCAGCTTTAACTAATCTAGAAGTTTCACAGCCCTGCCTACACCCAGTGACAGTACCAGGCACCTCTTTCACAATTATCTGGGGAATCCCCCATGGCCCCTCCCATATAATCAGCTGTGGTTCCCACTCCACATTTGTAGCAGACATAGGTAAAGCCTTGGTGGACATGCAGGTAAGCAGCTTCGTGTCAGCCTCCAACTCTGTCGCAACAGAAGGAGCTGATGTAGGCACCGGCTGGTCCTTGGGCACTTCAAAAGATTCAGAACATGCCTTTTTGGCTTTCTTTTTCAAAGTTGGGGCAGGTGGATTCATAGACCATGGTACCCTGCATTAAAAGCTTTAATGGCTGGTTCTCCAGGTAAAAAGAAAGGGATGAGAGATGACTGTGAAGAGTCTTGGGGCCAAACACCAGGCAGATCACACTCTGGGTATGGTCGTGTGTCGCACCCAAACAAAAAAAGGCACTTTTTGCATCTATCTTTATAGGGGAATCTGCCTCCCAGAGTCGCATTTCACCTTCCTGGATGACATGTAAAAGGCAAAAGTAAAAGAGGAAAAAAAATAAAGGAAGGAAGAAACCCCAACCAGCCACTTGTCTTTAGCAGGCTCAGTAGCTGAACCAACTCAATGAATGTCTGGTAGACTAAATTCAAAGTAGCGTTTGAACTGGCAGCAAAGAAGTTCTGAGTTGCTCATGTCAGGTATTATTATCCCCTTGGACATATACCTAACATACAGCACCTGGAAAGTGTAAAGACTTTGGTATGCTGGTTGGATGTTTGGCTATCCTCGGTTTTAAAATGTCCTTACTTATCACTGTTGTAGCATCAGTCCTTTATTCCTGTATATAGAAAAGGTATTCACTGCCCAGGCTTCTTTAAATGGGTACACTATTTTCTTGAGCTGATGATTTAAGCTGGGAAGTGAACAATCTCTGGAGTCCCCCAGAGCAAAGTTAGAGTAAGAAACACTAACTTCCACTTAGTTTGAAAGATAACAGTTTATCTGTTCTGACAGGATAACATAGATGAGATAATATAGGAGGTCTGCGGGTATAGGTTCTATTAACTGACCAGATTGCAGGCCACTGCCTTTCTCCGCCTGCTGATTGTCCACCCACTTGTGCTGTCTGTGAAAATTCTCAGTATTCCAAACTTCAAAATTGTCTTGAAAATTAGACTGCATATATATCAGGGTCAAAACATCTTTAACATTAAAATGTTTGCCCCATCTCAGCCTTTACGCTTCCCCAGGGCATTTGTGGTCCCCGTGGTTAATTTTTCTAGCACAAGATCCCAGGAAGGAGCGACCTATTTGCATGCTGGCTTGAGCTGCAAAGCTCCTTTCAGGAACTGTTAAAAACGTTGAAGAAAGTGGAGGACCCATGATCAGATGTACTGAAAAAGCCAAAACCTGTACCTTAATAGAAGAGTATGAAAGGCCAGAGGCTAGTAACTTGTACAAATATTTAAGTACCAGTGGTACATAATCCGTTATAGGGCCCTGGTTATTAGCCAAGATCTTTTCCACTTGCCAATATCAGGAGTTCCTATTAGCAGGTTTTCTTGCCTCCTTTAGCACCTGTTGCACATCCTCTGAAAAGAGGGGCCAAAGAGGTATTAAATATGAATCGCCCACATGGTTAGTTGAAGATGCTTGACAATAGGGTGCATCAAAATTTGTCTTGTGTAAATAGGTTCAGTGTGTGAGACACTTCTGGCAATAATTGTCTTTGGACATTTCCATACGAAGAGAGAAAGTACAGTTGTGTACACTTACCATAAATGTAGATGTTCGAGTGTACTCAATGTTGCAGTCATTGCATTTGGGTTATCTGCTTGCAGGTAGCCCTGAGTCGGCCCGATTAAAAAAGTCTTGGGTTCTGCGTCGGTTGCGGTCCCTTCTTCCATGACGTCAGGGGTATAAAACATGCAGCCGATTCCATTACATCAGTTTTTCTTGCCCAAGATCTCAGGTGCCCCCCTTAATGGGAAGCAATTAAATATAAAAGTACAAGGATATACCTCCAACAAAAAAGCAAATACACCAAAAAGGCTTTTAAGCATAGTAAAGGAAAGTAGACGTATAGCCAAAAGAAGTTAGGGGGCTGGAGGGAGGGTAACCAGGACTGCAACAGTGAATACACTCTAACATTTACATTTATGGTAAGTGTACACAACTGTACTATGTGCTTCGTGTTTCACTGTTGCAGTCATTACATTTGGGTAGATTCCCAAAGCTATGGTTGGGTGGAGGAATTTAGATAGCATTAGGGCCAGCTGCAAGACTGCAGTGGCAAAGCCAGCTCTGGATTTAGAGAAAATTGGCAAATGACAATGCTTAGTGACAGTATGTACAGAACTCCAAGTAGCAGCTTCTAGATGTCCCTGGTAGGGACGCCTCTGAGAAAGGCTGTAGAGGTAGATGCAGCCCTGGTGGAGTGAGGTCTGATCCCCTGGGGGATAGGTTTTCCATGGTGCTTATAGCAGAAATTAATGCAATGGCTTCTCCATTTAGAAATTATTTGCTTTGAAATAGCCTTCCCCTCTGCCCCTGCAGCAAATGCCACCAGCAGTTGTTCAGATTTCCTTTGAGGTTTAGTCCTGTCCAAATAGAATCTAAGTTGTCTGTGCACATCTAAAGAATGCAGTATCCATTCCCCTTTATTCTGTGGATTGGGAAAGGAGGTTGGCTAATGAATGGACTGATTAAGAGCCACACTGGATACCACCTTGGGCATGAAGGATGGATTGGTTCTGAGGGACACCCTGTCCGGATGAAAGATTATGAAAGGCTCCACTGCCATAAGGGCCTGTAATTCAGATACCCTTCTAGTTGAAGTGATTGCTAAAAGGAAAGCTGTTTTCCAGGAAAAAAAATTTAAATCTGCAGCCGATTCCAGCTGGTTCGAAAGGAGGTAGAGTGAGTTTCTCCAAGACAAAGTTAAGGTCTCAGGCTGGAGTTGGAGCCTGGGTGGTCTCATTTTTGGCCCCTCTGAGGAACTGCTTGAGCGGGGAATGAGAGAAGAGGGGAGGTTCTGTGCTATAATGAGCTGAAACGGCTGCGGCATGGATTTTAATGGAGGAAAAAGACAGGCCCTTGTGAAGCATCTCAGTTAAGTATTGTAAAATATGAGGTAAATAGGGCGCTGTTGTGCTCATCCCTTGAGATGGGTTCCAGGCACAGAATCTTTTCCATTTTTCAGCATAAGATTTTCTAGTACTAGGCCTCCTTGCCTCTAAAATGATATCCATCACAGGTTTGCTGAGCGATGGTAAAGGAGAGAATAAGTAATTAGCCAGGCTGCAAGGTTCAGTGTTAGAAGCTGAGGGTGCAGAATCTGGTTCTCCTGCTGAGACAGCAGGGAAGGAGTCTGAGGCAGGTGCCATGGAGATAACTGCGACACACTGTGCAGGAGGGGGTACCAGTCTTGGCGCGGCCAGTCTGGAGCAATCAAAATCATCCTTGGCTTGTCCTGTTTGATTTTTAGTAGTACTTTGGGAAGCAGAGGCAGAGGGGGGAAGGCATAGGCTGATGGGTTTTTCCAGCTGAAGGACAGAGCATCCTCTTTCCAGGCTTGTTTGTGGAGAGTCCTTGTGCAAATTTGTCCAATTAGTAGTTCTAGGGAGAGGCAAACAGGTCTATATCTGGGCTCCCCCATTTGCTTGTCAACATGTTGAAAATCCTTGGTTTCAGTTTCCACTCGTGTGGGTCCATGAGGTTTCTGCTTAGTCCGTCTGTCAGTGTATTTAATTTTCCTGGCAGGAATTGAGCTTGTAGGGGCACTTGGTAGCTCAAGGCTGTGTTCCACAATGCCATGGCTAGGCTGCAGAGGGGGTAAGAATGTGTACCCCCCTGCTTGTTTATGTACCACATAACAGTGGTGTTTGTCCATCTTTACCATTAGTTGTCCTGGAGGAATGTGGTCCTTGAAAGCTGTCAGAGCATTCTGCACAACTAACATTTCTTTTTGATTGATATGCAGGTGCATTTGGACTTGGGTTCCATTTGCCCTGAATGCACTTCCTAGCCAGGTGAGCACCCCCCCCCCCATACATAGTCTGATGTGTCTGTTGTTAGGGTCTGGGCGGCAGGGGGTGGTGTGAAAGGTAGTCCCTTGTTTTGGTGGCAGGCCTCTGCCCACCAAAGGAACTCTAGGCATAGGAGAGGTATGATAGGAATCATTGTTTCTAGGTCTTGAGAATGATGACACCATAGGCTTTTTAGATACCACTGTAGTTTCCTCATATGCAGTCTTGCATATGGAATTAGAAGAATGCAGGAGGCCATGAACCCCAAGGCTTGCAGTATTTGTCTTGCAGATAGCAGGGTTTTTGTGGCCACTTGTTTGAAGTAGGTTGTCAAATGAATTTCTCTGGCGTAAGGTAAGCCATCTGGGAAGTTGTATTCAAGCTTGCTCCCAGGAATATAATTTGTTGACAGGGTACAAGGTGCGATTTCTTTTCGTTTATGGTGTACCCCAGACAAGTTAGAACCCTTTTTACAAAGGCCAGATGATTCAAAACTATGTCCTGGCTTTCTGTCTGAATTAGACAATCATCCAGGCATGAGTATATTTGAATATTTCTTTGCCTACAAAATGCAATAACTGGAGCTAGGCACTTTGTGAATACCCTGGGTGCAGTAGATACGTCAAAGGGCAGTGCAGATAACTGATAGTGTGTGTAGCCTGCTTTGAAGCATAGGTATTTTCTGCAAAATGAGATGTGCAGGTATGCTTTTAAATCTAGTGTTGCCAACCAGGCATCTTTGCCTAGCATAGGAAGTAATTGAAGAGTCAGCATCTTGAATTTTGGAATCTCCAAAAAGGTGTTTAGAGTAGACAGGTCCAGGATAAGACACCATGAATTGTCTTTTCTGGGTACCAGGAAAAGTCTCGAGTAGAAACCTTGTCCCTTTTCCTCTTCTGGCACCAGATGAATAGCCCCCATGCTTAAGAGAAAATACTTGTTTTTGGGCCTCTGCCCACTGACTTGGGGGTAGGTCAGGCCACCCACTTGGTGTTGGCAACGTGTGGAAGTGAAATCTGTATCCCTGGGACACTATTTAAAATCCATTTGTCCTGGGTAATGAGTTCCCAATTAAAGAGCAATATTTCCCCCCAAAGGGGCAGTCAGTTGATAAGTGCTTGGAAATGTTAAAAATAACTCATTGAGACAGTTTACCATAGGGGGGAGTCTTATTATTCCCAGATTTGGAAGTGGAGGCCCCCCACTGCTTAGTTGTGTGTGTCCCCTGGGACTGAAACCTGGGGTTTTTGCTGTGCTTGGGTTTGGCTTGATAAGACCTGGAAGGGGCTGGAAAGGACCCTAAGAGGGCCAGTGCCTACTAAATCTAGGAGGCTGAACTTGTAAAGAATCTTTAACAGTTTGCATAGATTTAGCTTTATCTTCCATCTTTTTAAGAACTTCCTCAGCCTTGTTGCCAAACAGGCAGTCCTGATTTAAAGGAGCATCCAACAATTTAGCTTTAACATGATCAGGCAAAGATTGCTCCTTAAGTCAAGCATGCCAGACCCAGTAACAGCAGCCCTGCAAAAGGCCTCTAATGAATCAAAAAGTACAGTTTTGTACCTACCATAAATGTAGATGTTCGAAGATCCACATTGCTGCAGTCCTTACACTTGGGTAGTCCGCTGTCCTCGGTCGGCCCGAATATCAAAGTATAAGGCTGACGTCGGTCAAGGCGCATTTGACTGACATCAGGACGTCAGGGTACAAATGCGCATGACCGACGTCATATCCTCAGTCTTTTCTTGCCCCAGATGTCAGAAGACCCTAAAAATAAAGGTCAAAACCAAAAGACAGCAAACAAACCAACAACCACCCGTGCACTAATTATATGTACAATATATACAATATACACAATATTTACAACCCAACCCACACAACCACCTCAAACTACAGAGGGGAAGGAGGGAGGGTATTGGACTGCAGCAATGTGGATCTTGAACATCTACATTTATGGTAGGTACAAAACTGTACTATGTTCTTCATCTCACATTGCTGCAGTCCTTACACTTGGGTAGAATCCCAAAGCAGAGGTAAGGGAGGATGGCCAAACTATAAGGAAGCAGGAGCTGCCAAAATGCCCTGCAAAACAGCAGTGGCAAAACCAGCCCTGGATTTAGAGTAAAGTGGTAGGTGATAATGCCTAGAGAAAGTATGCACTGAACTCCCAAGTAGCTGCCTCCAAAATATCCTTGGTTGCCACTCCCCTCAAAAAAGCTGTCGAAGTGGCAGTAGCCCTAGTGGAATGAGGCCTAATCCCAGCTGGAATCTCCTTGCCATGATGGGAATAACAGAAAGCAATGCAAAACCCAATCCACTTAGAAATAGTTTGTTTTGACACAGGCTTGCCCTGAGAACTCAAAGCAAAAGAAACAAATAACTGCTGAGACTGCCTGAACCCTTTAGTTCTGTCCAAATAATATCGCAACTGCCTGTGTACATCTAAAGTGTGCAAAATCTTTTCCCCTTTATTTTGGGGATTTGCATAAAAAGTGGGCAAATGAATAGTTTGGTTTAAAGCCACACTAGAAACCACTTTAGGCATAAAGGAAGGATTAGTACGAAAGATACCCTATCCTTATGGAAAATTAAGAAAGGCTCAACCGCCATAAGGGCCTGTAATTCAGATACCCTTCTTGCAGAGGTAATGGCCAACAAAAAAGCAGTCTTCCATGATAAATATTTCAACTCAGTAGTAGCTGCAGGCTCAAAAGGTTGTAGAGTGAGTTTCTCCAACACAAAATTGAGATCCCAAGCAGGAGTAGGAGCTCTTCGTGGGGTCTTATATTCTTTGCCCCTCTAAGAAATTGCTTGAACAAAGGATGAGAAAACAATGGCGGGTCACAGTCATAGTGAGCTGAAATTGCTGCAGCATGAACCTTAATAGAAGAGAAGGACAAACCTTTGTCCAGTAACTCAGTAAGATATTGAAGAGCCACACTTAAATTAGGCTCAGAAACATCAAAATCCTTTGCTGCACTCCAAAATAAAAATCTCTTCCATTTATCTGCGTACACTTTCCTTGTACTAGGCCTTCTAGCTTCCAAAATCACATTCAAAACTTGTTGTGGAAGTTGAGACCCTCTATGGTTCAAAACAGAATATGCCAGGCTGTTAGGTGAAGAGAGTGAAGTTTGACATTGAGCAAATGACTGTCCTCCTGGGACAACAGGTGTGGAATCAAGGCAAAGGCCATGGAGGCTTCCGCACCAGACTTCTCAGTAATGGGTACCAGTGCTGTCGAGGCCAATCTGGAGCTATTAAAATCATCCTTGGCTTGTCCTGTCTGACCTTTAGAAGTACCTTTGGGAGGAGAGGCAGAGGTGGAAAGGCATACACATGAAGACTGCTCCAATTGAAAGAAAGAGCATCCACTTTCCAAGCTGTGGGATGAAACCTTTTGTGCAAAACTTTGGCAGCTGATGGTTTAGTGGAGAAGCGAACAGATCTATGTCTGGAGTTCCCCATGACACTGTCAATTTCTGAAATACATGAGGATCCAATTTCCACTCATGGGGATCCATAATTGCCTGCTCAACACATCTGCTAAGGAGTTCTGTGCTCCTGGCAGAAACCTTGCCTGAAGATTGAGCTGTAAACTGAGAGCAGTCTCCCACAAAATCATTGCTTGCCTGCATAGAGGATAAGAATCGTTCCCCCTTGCTTGTTGATGTACCACATGACAGTTGTGTTGTCTGTTAGAATCAACACCTGCCCTGGAAGAAGTAAATCCTTGAAAGCTATTAATGCAAACTGGACTGCTAACATCTCCTTCAGGTTGATATGTAGATGTTGTAGTCTGGCAGGCCACTTGTCTTGTATCCACTTTCCATTTAGATGAGCTCCCCAAGCTTTGTCTGAGGCATCCGTCGTTAAAATCTGACTCGCCTCTGGCCGGGTCACAGAGAGTCCCTTGTTTAGGTGACATTCCTGAGCCCACCACAAAAATTCCTTTTGAATGCAAGGTATTATTTGAATGACAGTGTCCAGATCCTGGCAGTGCTGTGTCCATACATTTTTGAGATACCATTGCAACTTCCTCATATGCAGTTTGGCATTGGGAAGCACCAGAATACAAGATGCCATGAACCCTCAGGCTTGAAGGACTGTCCTTGCAGTCAGCCCGGACTGATGAGATAGTTGATGGAAGTAAAGGGAAAGACTCTTTTGTTTGTCCGGGGTTAAAAAGGCCATCTGGGATGCTGTATTCAGTCTTACACCCAGAAAGCACATGTCCTGAGAGGGTACTAGACTGGACTTTATTTCGTTCACAGAATACCCCAGGCATCTTAGCACTGCTATCACATATTCCAAATGATGAAGAAGCTCTTCCCTTCCTTGAGCCAGAATCAGGCAGTCGTCCAAATAAGGATAGATCTGTATTCCTTTTAGCCTGAAGAAAGCTATCACTGGAGCCAGAACGTCGTGGAATACTCTGGGCAGTAGATAAGCCAAAGGGCAATGCAGAGAACTGATAGTGAGAAGTCCCAGCTCGAAAACGCAGATACTTCCTGCAACTTAGTCTGATAGGAACATGAAGGTAAGCCTCCTTGAGATCCAAAGTTACCATCCAATGATCTTTGCCCAGTAGAGGTAAAAGCTGTTGTAACGTCAACATTTTGAACTTGGGAATGTCCAGATAAGTGTTGAGGATAGATAAATCCAAAATTGGTCTCCACGTGTTCCCCTTCTTTGGTACTAGGAACAGGCGAGAATAAAATCCTAGGCCCACTTCTGGCATAGGGACCGGCTGTATGGCCCCTAGTTGAAGTAACAGAGAAATTTGCTTGTGAGCCTCTATTCTTTGTTGAGGAGGAACGTCTGGCATGCCTCTGAAAGGAGGCAAGGTAAGGAAATAAAACCTGTAACCTTGGTGTATGATATCCAATACCCATCTGTCTTGGGTAATTAAACTCCAATTTTCTTTGAAAAGTGCCAACCTTCCTCCCAAAGGTGCTGCCAGACGAGAGGGCTCTGGCAGCCGAAAAGGTAGGTCATTGGGTCTGTTTACGAAAGAACTGACCCCTGCCCTCACCTGAAGACTGTGCAGGAGAACTCCCTGTTCTAGGCCTGAAAGAGCCCTGAGCTCTGCCCCTACCACGTCTAGATCTACCCCTAGACTGGGAATCATAAGAAGGATACGTCCACCCTTTAGCAGGCCAATTTCTACTAAACTTTGGAGGCTGAACCTGCAAAAAATCTTTAACAGTCTGCATAGACTTAGCCTTGTCTTCCATTTTCTTTAAAACTGCCTCAACAGGAGAACCAAACAACACATCAGATTGTAAAGGAGCATCCAAAATCCTTGTTTTAACATGGTCAGATAAATTTTGATCCCTCAGCCAGGCATGCCTGCGAAGAACTGACCCAGTAGCAGCCACCCTAGACGAGGCCTGTACAGCATCAAAACCACATTGCAAAGAATGCTTACCCACCTGTTCAGAAACATGTACTAAATCTTGTAACTCTTTACAATCAATACCTTCCGCCAGAGCATCAACCTTAGACTTCAACTGTGAAAGGAGATAGTTTTGGTATTTTAACATGTGAAACTGGCAATTCAAAGCCCTCATAGCTAGAGTGGAAGAAGTATAAACTTTCTTTCCCCATCTATCCAAGGCCCTGGCTTCTTTATCTGCAGGAACCGGATTCTTGACAACAGAAGCCTTAACACCTTTAGGCCCCTGGCTAACAGTTTCTGGGTCTGCCCTAGGACTCTTAAAAAGATACTTATGAGCTTCAGGCACCCTGTAATACCTATCCGGTTTAACAGGAGCAGGAGGCAGAGAATCAGGATTAAAAGAAGCCTCTGCAAAAACATCTTCCACTACATCCAAAACAGGAGGTATAGCCAAAGGCCTATGCTGGGGTAAAAACAAAAATTCCCTAAGCCTTTTCCTGGAATCAGAGAAGTCCTGACCTTCCCACTTAAAATGCTCCCTCATGGAATGAAGAGTTTCTGAAAAAGAAAAATCCTCAGGAGGGGAAGCAGAAGGAGTAGAATCATCCACATCAGAATCAGAATAAGGAGAGTACTCCTGCAAGTCTTCAGCCGAAGACTCTGAAACATCCGAAGCCTGCCCAAAACTCCCTAGCTCAGGCTCCACCCTAGGTCTCTTATCAGGACGGGCAAAGAACCCTAATCAGAGTAATCAAATCTTCTGCCATTTTAAGCATATGCTTCTTGGGCACAGTTCCAGAAGAACTAGGGGTGACACCAACTGAAGCTAAACCTTGCCTGCCTCTAGGAGAAGCCTTAGAAACAGAAGGAGAGGGCCTAACCACCCTAGGCAGGGAGGGGAGTATAGTAACCTGAGAAGCCCCATCACCCTGGCCTACCTCCTGAGAGGCCACATCCTGCAATAACAAGGTCTCTCCCTGGGATCCCAAAGAAACCTCCGGTGGAACCACCGGCTCCACCGACACCTCTAAAGAACCGGCGTCCGGTACGGATGGTTCTTCTAGCCTAGGCTTCACTGCTTTGTCCTTGCGCTTCTTCGAAGAAGCGGGCGTCGGAGCATCCGACGGCATTTTATAATTGCACCGCTTCCCAAAGACTAACCTGGCACAATCTAATCTCCTCTTTATAGTGCGCTTGTTAAATCTAGCACAAGAGCGACACCCAACAACGTTGTGCTCAGGCCCTAAACAAGGAATACACAAAGTATGATAGTCTCTATGCGGTATCTGTTTCCCACAAGAAATACATTTATTCACTTTTTCTGACATCCGGTAAACCACTGAGGCAAGAAAAAACTAAAATATTCCCCAACGGGGTACTTAGCCAACTTTGACTCGGTCTGAAACTCCGAAAACGAAAAATTTCAGAACGCCAACCGGCACTTGCAATACTGCTTCTGCATCGGACCATGCGGCAAAAAAGACTGAGGATATGACGTCGGTCATGCGCATTTGTACCCTGACGTCCTGATGTCAGTCAAATGCGCCTTGACCGACGTCAGCCTTATACTTTGATATTCGGGCCGACCGAGGACAGCGGACTACCCAAGTGTAAGGACTGCAGCAATGTGAGATGAAGAACATCCACATTGCAAAGTATGTTTTCCAACTTGTTCAGCAGAATGCATTAAATCCTGTAATTCTTTATTTTCCACACAGTCAGGAATCAACATAATTTTCTGTTTAAGCAGTCCAATAACATGTTGCTGATACTTTAGCATATGAAACTGGCAGTTTAAAGCCCTAATGGCCAAGGCTGCAGAAGTGTAAACCTTCTTACCCCATCTATCCAGCGCCCTGGAGTCTCTATCAGAAGGGGTAGGATTTTTAGCAGTAGAAGCCTTAATGCCCTTGGGCCCCTGTGAAATAGTCTCTGGATCTGCAATAGGATTTTTGAAAAGGAACTTGTGGGACTCAGGGGCCCTGTAGTATCTGTCAGGTTTTCTGGGAGCAGGAGGCAGGGAATCAGGGGTCAAACTAGATTCTGAAAAAGCATCATCAATGTCCAGTACAGGAGGAATAGCTAAAGGCCTATGCTGAGGTAGGAGAAATAAATCCCTAAGCCTCTTTTTTGAATCAGAAAAATCCTGGTTTTCCCAGTGGAAATGTTCCCTTAGACTATGTAAGTTTTCCCCAAAAGAAAAATCCTCAGGAGGGGAAGCAGAGGGAATGGAGTCCTTTGCATCAGAATTTTCATAAGTAGATCAGGGCAAATCCAGATCATCAGAAGAATCAGAAAAAACAGAATCCTGATCAGAAGATTCATAATCAACTTCAGTCCTAGTACTCTTAGAAGGGGGGGGGGGGGGGAGTTGGCTACCCCTGATTAGAGTTATTAGATCTTCAGCCATTCTTATTTGTTTTTTTTAGGCCTAGAGGCCTGAGCATGTGGCCTGGGCGTTGGTTTTTTAGACATGGATCGAGATTTAGGCCTAAGAAAAGAAGGCGGCGTTGGTTTAATATGCATGTCCATAGACCTGAATACACCCTCAGAAGCCGGTGCCTGTTCAGCGGCTCCGGACCCATCCAAGGGAGAGACATCCACGGATTCAATACTCTGAGAATCTCGCGGCATACCAGACTCTGCATGAGTCTCCGTAGTGTCCTGCGACTCAAAAGTAGCGGGTATCAGGGGCTGCGAAAGTGCCTCACTGAGTATCGGCAAACCGGCGATTGGCTTAGAAGTTTCGTCGGTTTTGGACCTAGTCGGTCTGTCTCTTTTTCTTTGCATTTTTTGTGAACTCTGGTAGTCGGATTGCTAACAGACGACATTTCAGGGTAATTAAATCTTGATCCAAAATATTTAGAGGCAAAAATATACAGACGCTTAATAGTGCGTTGGTTAAATCTAGCACAAAACCGACAGCAAGGCACGTTATGATCTGGGCCTAGGCAAGGAATACAGTACAAATGAAAATTCTTATGAGGTACTTGCTTCCCACAAGTAATGCAATTACTAAGTTTTACTGACATCGGTAAGGACCTAACGTTACGGAAGAGAAGACAGCAACCGACGCAGGACCCAAGACTTTGTTATTCAAGCCGACTGAGGGCACCCTGCCAGCAGATTACCCAAATGTAATGAATGCAACAGTAAAACATGAAGAACATCTGCTTTTGGATTGGGAGAGTGTTAACTAGTTCTCTCAAACTACCTAAACAAAAAAGCATAATTTCACATATGGGTCTGGCAGGAAGGATTCTATATGCCAAAGTGGAAGAAAAAAAATCTCTTACCATATCTGTTCAAAATCTTCCTCTCATTGTCTACTGGGGAAGGTTTGGATAACACTAGGAGCCAGTTCTCTATAGGTGTAGATGCTGATACTGTTGCAGAGTCTAACCTAAGGTGCGGAAAAAAAAAAGTTATGTACTTACCATAACGTTCGATCTGTGTTGTCCATTTTCGTTCTTCCTGAGCTGTTGGGTTCCTCGTCCGTTGCTATAGCTCATGGCCACCAAAAAGCTCTCAAGCCCCTCCCTTACCCATAATTCACCTCCCCCTAACATACTTCTGATCTTGTTTGCAGTTTTACATAAAGTAGAAAGATCTACTATAAAAATCCTAATAGAATAAGCCATACCTGGGGCTCAATACGGAGGACAGTGGTGTCCTAATCTCTCGTTCTTCCAGAAATTCATTGTGAAAAAAGGTTGGGGGTTGGTTGGTGGGGAGTTCAGAAAGAATGAAAGTGGACAATACAGATGCAACGTTATGGTAAATACATAACTGCTTTATCTGATGCTGTCTATCTTCATTCTATCCTCAACTGTTGGGACAGAGTCACCAGCTACCTAAATTCCCAGGTGGACTCTAAGGAAGGATATTCCTTAGCACAGATGAGCCAAAGGCCACTCTTCTCCTCAAGACCAGATCTAGTTTGTAAGGAGTAATAAAGGTATGAGGATTTGCCCAATCTGCAGCTGTACACATGTTGTCCGTGGAAGTCCTAGATAGGAACACTGAAGATGTTACCATGGACTTATGTGAATGAGCTCTTAGAGGTTTTGGTAAGGAATAAACCCAATTTGTTGTAGATAAATGATATGCAGTCAGCCAGCCATCTGGCAAAAGTTACCTTTGCAACTGATTTTCTCAATTTAGAATCTGCAAAGGACACAAATAATTGATCTGTCTTTCTAATATCTTTTGTTCTACGTATGTGAGAATGTAATTTGTCTGTGGACATCCAATAAATGCAACATATATTCTCCTTTGTTTGCAAATTTAAGAAAAAAAGACTGGCATATTAATGGACTGACTAATATTAGATTATGACACCATCTTAGGAAGGAAAGTGTTGGTATGCAATGCAACTCTATGCTTATGAAAAATCAAGTAGGGAGGTTAAGAAGACAATGCTTGAAGTTGTGAAATTCTTCTGGCAGAGGTAATGGCCACTAGAAAGACAGTTTTTCAAGTCAGGAATTTAAGATCACATTTAGCTGCTGATTCAAAGGGAGAATGACTTAAGGCTTGCAACACCAAATTTAAACCCTGTGGTGAAGTAGGATCTTTATATGGAGGTCTCAGTAGGAGTGTGCCTCTCAAAAAGGCTTTATAAAGCTTAGATGAAGCCAAGGAAGAATTCTAAAATCCAGTATGAAAATTAGAGATTGCGGCTAACTGAACTCCAATTGTTAAGGTGCTAGGCTCCCTCATTAAAAATTGTTACCAAAAATTCAACACTTTGTACAGGGGCTGCGAAGAGGTCAATGCGTTTCTGCTGTACCCAAAAGACAAACCTTTTCCATGTACTTCTGTAAAGTTTTTTTGTAGAAGCCTTACTGGGAAGGTAAGAGTATGTGATGGACGGGGGAAGAGAGCATCAGTTGTCTGACTATTAAAGTAACTGGAGAAACCACACTGTTAGCTTGAGTTATGAGCTATCCAGATGAATCATGCTTGTTTGGTGAGACAGGAGGTCTGGAACTGGATCAAGAATCCAGTGTGGGTAAAGCAGATAACACCAAACGAAGGGGAAACAAATCTGTTGGGGCCAGTAAGGTGCAATGATGAAGGCTTTGTTCTAACTTGGCAGATTTTTTTATTTACTCAAATAATTTTTTATTTTGAACAAAAAACATAATAAATTCTTGTTTCCATTTTATATAACAGATTGTTAACTATATACAATATTTACATTTAACCTGACACAAGTAGAGTAAGATGGGAACAAGCTTAAAATACAGACAACGAATCATAGTATAAATTATTTGAATTAACTAGAAGAGTATGATTCCAATTGCAAAGTGTCTATCAAAGATAAACCTTTCCTCCACGGATTGACTAATGGCTTAGGATATGTTCTTAGCCGTTTGATTTTAATCTCCATTAGTGCCGTTTTCTTCAGTAAGCATAGAAAGTCCACCACGGTAGGCGCTATACTGGAAGTCCATTTTCTAATTATGCATTTTTTAGCTATTGCCAGTATGGTCCATAATAAATACAAATCTTTTTTGTTCATTTGAGGACTTACATTTACATTCAGTAACTGGGCAACTTTCTGTAAGAATTTGGGAATTAGGGGAGTTGGAGGATAGGCATAAAGCAGACCAGGGGGCCAACTGTGGAGTAGAATGTCGATTGATGAATTAGGGCAAAACAGCTTTTGCACTTGTTATGGGGACATGGAAAAAGATCGCAGCAAGGGAGGCCCCATTAACAGAAAATCATATCAGTCACTTTCCTGTTGACAGACCACTCATAAGGTAGCAGAATGGGCCTGCTCAGTTTGTCACTTTGGGCTTCCCTGGAATGTGCGTTGCTATCAGCAAACACTGGGAAGAAATCTCCCATTATCACACTCGGAGGGCTTCTCGACACAAGGGGTATGCAGTTGCTAAGGCCTGGAACTCTCTACCCCCTGACATTAGATGTCTAAATAGCAAACACTTTCAAATCCGTACTAAAAGATTTCCTATTCAAAATCTGGATATGTTCCTGTACAGAATCAGACTAATCTCACCCGTTTCTGACTTTCAACATCCCTAGATCACAAGTGTACTGTGTAGTTTCACTTAGTGCATAGTACTGTGAACCAGGTGTTTAGGGAACCTTTATACTTATGATTTCTAGTTTATGACCCTGTTTGTCTATGGAAACTTCTTTATGAATTTATCTTCAAGCAATTCTATATTTGTTGTATAATATCTTGTTTAACTGTTTCTCAATACTCTAACCACTGTATGCTGAATCAATTGTAAAAAAAACGGATTTTTACTCCTTTTATATGTTCTATGCTCTTTGTACAAAATAACTATGTTTATATAATCTTTTTTATTATTTTTATTATTTTTTACAATGTAATTGGAGCTTTTCTTCCCGGGCCTCCGCTGAAAACTGTCACCTTGTGTCCAGTCTGACTAACCTGGTAAACAAATGGAAAATAAACTCAATAACTCCCCCTTGTTTGTTGATGTAACAAACTACCGATTTGTCTGCCTGGATCGAAACTGTCCCAAAAGGGAGTAAGTCTTGGAATGCCTGCAACATTAACAGCACAGCTCTCATTTCTAGAACAGTGACGTGTATTGGCCTCTTCAGGGGACCAAGTGCCTTGGGCTATCTTCCCTAGGAAGTGGCCCCCACTCAATCTGGGAAGAACCCGTGGTCACTATAGCCTTGCGCTGAGGGAGGATGAAAGGACGACCTTGTAGAACTTGATCTGATTGAATCTACCACCAAAGGTAACTCTTGCACGCCTGAGTGATTATTTTGGGTGACCTGCATTGATAAAGGATTGACCACTGGGCTGCTAGCATCCACTGAAGAATTCTCATATAAAATCTTACTAAAGGGACTAAAATTATGGCTGCTGACATTGACCCCAAGGCTTGCAGGATCAATCGAGCTGAAATTTTGGTACTGCAAATTATTTTCCTGACCTGGAATCTGATAAGTCTGCACTCTTCAGAGAGGAAGAGTAGCTGTCACTGTTAGTGCTGAACACACCACTCCTATGAATTCCAATGTTTGAGTCAGATACAACTGAGACTTGTACTTTATGGCTATCCCCAGATGAGATCAAGTACCTGATCTCTTGCTCTTATTAGTAGATGCTTGGCAGAGGTGATAATAAGCCAGTTGTCTAAGTATGGAAATACTCTGAATCCCTGCATTCTCAAGTGAGCTGCTATTTGGTGAACACCCCAGGGGCTGTGGCGAGGCCAAAGAGCAGTGCTCTGAAGAGACAATGACCAGCTCCCAACCGGAAGCTTAAATACCTTCTAGATCGTCTGTTCATTTTTATGCGACAGACCTTCAGGATGTGTACTATCAAGAATGCCCAGTCATATTTGCCCAATATCCATGTGGAGATGGTTCCCAAAGGGCCAGAACGGACCGAGGTATGACCATCTGAAACTCTGTGTGTTGAACTGACTTGCTTAAGTCGCAGAGATCCAAAAATTTTCTCCAGTCCCGTTTTCTTTGGCACTAAAGAATCTTGAGTAAGTTCTAGACTAGTCTGGTAAGATCTCTTGGATGGTTCTTTTTTTCTAACAACTTTAGTATTTCTAGTGCTGCTGCTTTCCTCCAACTGGGTGGATCATCAGGAAATTTACACACAATGGAGGTGAACGGGAAAGGAATTATATAACCTCTGGAAATAATCTTCTGCACCCAATTATCTTTTGTGTCTAGCCAGGCTCTCTGGTGTACGGATAACTGACCCCCAGTTGCCTCCATTGGAAGGCGATCAGGCCTCCTTTCAGAAGCACTGATGGAGGTCTACTGGAGAAAGGCCATCTCAGGACCCTTGGTTCTGCAGTCCTCCTCTGCAGTGTGGGTGTTGTCCTCTGTCCCTGGGAGAACTAACTCCACATGGATCTTGGAAAGGACACTGGGACTTCCTGAACCACATTTTGACCACCTTGTTGATTTCTAGAAAAGGATCTTTGAGGGGTTGAAAATGGATGCCCATTGCAGAAAGGATCTTTCCATCTTTTTCACACCTGGAGAGGGTGTCCTTCACTTTTGGGCCAAACAACGAACTGCCATCACAGGGTGCACTGACAAATGAGGACTTGAAGGGCTCTGCAGAAATCACACAAGCGCATCCAGGCATGCCTCCTGATGGAAATGCCTGAACCCGCTGCCCTTGAGGCACCTTCCGCTGCTTGCAAGATAAGTCTCATGGAAGAATTTGAAATAGACTGAAGGGTAGCCAACTGTGAGGCCACAGAAGATTGTGCCTCAGCAGTAAAGGTCCCTGAAAGGGATTATGAAAGTCCCTTGATCAAGTCCCTTTGCAATCTCGTAAAGTGAGACAAGTAGTTCAGCAATCTAAGGACAAAGGTCGAAGAAGCATACACACGCTTCCCAAATCTGTCCTACGCCCTAGACTCTAGGGGGATGGAATCTGCCCAGCAAGTTCCTTCTTAGTGGCCACTGCCATGGCCATAATCACCTTATTCCAGAGCTCCCTACCAACAGGTGGAGCAGGAATCCGATCTGGCCTCTTGGGGGTTGGTTCAACTGAGTCAGGCCTCTACCATGTCCACCTAGATATTACATCAATGAGCTCATCAGCAACCGGAGTTACCCAGGAGGTAGACAGGCCATCTCCAAAGGCTTCCAGAAATAATGATTTCTTTGGTAAAGGGGTATTGGAAGACCAACCACCTCTCTGCTTAAGGATCTCAAGGAGATCTTCGAATGACATGCCTTCAGGAGATGATCTTGGGGACCTTTCTCCTTCACTGAAATCGCCTCAGGAGAGAATCACCTGAGAATATTGGAGTCCAAGTGCCTCTTCTTGCACTTCCTCTTCCTAGGGACTTCCTCAGTGGGATGTTCCGGTGAAGAATCATAAGAGATCGTAAAACCCTGCTGAGTGGCCTGTAGACTGAGTTGGCTGTCACTTGTGGCATAGAATAATGTGGTTCAAAAGACATCTGGGGGGGTAGGATCCATCCATCCTGCTGGAGCAGAAAACATTCTCTTCACTACCTCAAAGGCAGATCGCGCCTGGAGAAGGAAGACAATGGTTCATAGGTTGGTACTAGGCCATCGGCCCTAGGGCCTATACATAATTCCCTGGCTATTTCTTCCCACACTATTTACTTCCCTGGACCCATGTCTAGCACGGTGACTGACGTGATGGAGCCGAGAAGCCAGGCTTCTGGCCCATTGGTTCCTTCTGCTCCAAAATCAATCCACCTGAGGTGGAAGTCAGAACTAAGCTACCCAGTGCCAAGGATCTGAGGGGCGGAGATGGCTCTGAAAACTTTGGAGTCAGCTCCAAAACCTTAGACTCAACAGGGGCACATCAGCTCCGAAAGTCATCCGGATCCGAAAATGTCAGAGCCGGTGCACGCAAGACAGTTTTGGATCTGAAGGTAAAAATATCTTTGGAACAAATCCAAACAGACCTGAAAGGTTCAGATCCAGAATCTCGGAAACTGTCAAATCTGAGAAGCAGCAGCCATAGGCGGTGTGGTAGAGGGTTGGGCTTTCTGACCCAAAGAGGTACGAGTTGGGAGAACACGCATTTTTATCTGTGCCAAGAGGGATCTTCTCATCATTCTGTCCATGTCTTCTTCAGTCAAACTCCTGGGAAAACGAAATGAGGCAAGGGAAGGTGATCTATAGTTTTATTTTTCTAAGAGAAGGGAAACGACCGGATCCAAAGAAGGTGAGTACTTAGTCCTAGGCAACATTTTTCAGATGCAAAGAGGTAGGATCCGTAGAGAGTTTAGTTGGATCCATCAGAGGTCGGATCGCTGTGAACTTCGGATCTGACTTGTGCTTCTTTTTGGGCAGCTCCAAAGAAGGTGGACTTGATACAGAAGTCTTCAGAGACTTGGTAGCAGGCTCATTAGATTTAGTTGTGAACAAGAAAACCTCCCAACTGCTATGGTGAAACTGCCAATCCAATGGAAAGAAGCACAAACTGAGGCAGAAAAAACACCAAGGCTAACGTAAAGTCCCAAAACTGGAAGCAAATATCTTGACGAACCAATCCACATAAACAAATCCAATGTCCGTTAAAAAGAGAATTTATTGAATCCAATTAAAAATAAAAATGATAATAAAAATTCCCTGGATGCTCACATACGATAAGCGCTTCCGATTGAATCTTCTTCAGATCGTAGATAAAATAGGGACAGTCTTACTTTTATACAGGATCTTTAACATTCAATTGACCAATAACAGCTTGCAAAGTGCAAATGACCAATGACTTCTCTTCCTTCCACATCCCTTTTGATTTATAATACCAATCAAAAGCTTTCATAGTTAAATCCCACCTCTAATTTGTTTGCATTGGCATTGGTAACTAATATGCAAATTCGCTGTAGCAGCAGCCAATGTCAGCTCAGCAATTCTTCCCTCTGTGAGCTGGTGTTAGCGATAGGAGTTCGCACTTAAGCCACACCTCTTTGTTGGTCATGATGGTATTTCCTTTAACAAATATGCAAGATAGCTGAGAAAGCACAACCAATAATGGATGACAATAGTCTGTTTTGACCAATCAAAATTATATCTAAGTTGAATAACTTGTTGCTCCCTTCTTTCGTATGTTTAACAAATTTTAGAATATTAAATTCTACCTAGGTTCTTGCATAGGAAAACTTTCGCCAAGAACTTACTAGGGAAAAAACGATCAAAATATCATTTTCATGTTGAGATATTTATCGAACCCAAGCACTGATCATCTTATAAAAATGCACGATCACAGTAAGGTATGATCTGTAGGGCACTGTGTGATTCTCAAATGGCAGCTTTATTAAAATATTACTGCTCTATTCATTAAGGGTAACACGCATACTTAATGAAAAAGGAAATATCCCCGGGCTTGATGTTTTACAGCCACAAGTTAACGTTGTCCTGCTTACTGGAATTTCTGCATTTATTATAGGACTATAAACAATACTGATATCCAATCAAAAGCATATTGGGCAGGGCTTGATGTACATCCCCGACAAAAACTACTCGTCTATTTCTTCTCATCGGTAACCAAGAATTGCTGTCAAATGAGTATTGGCACTGCATCAATTCTTCACAACGGTCCATCTACTAGAAATTAGAGTTCTGTTCACATGGGAATAACAAAGGCCATTTCCATGTTTTAAATACAAACATAAGCCTTTTCCATAATGGTCAAATGTTAATGCTTTCTCTCCACAAACGGGAGACAACTTGATCTTGCTGCAAAAATCAATTTTCACATAATCTTTGTCATGATGGCACTGAAGTGACTACTCCTTGATCAATATTACTGCTAAGACAACACTGTAAGCATGGATTTACGAAACAAATAAAAATACCATTGGCTTCTTCCTCTCATGGTGTCTGCAACACCAAAGATGTCGCTTAGATATTAATTTAAGTAGGAAAAATCGTAGTACACTGGAAAATTCACCAAACAAAATAACCGATGTACTAATATAATTACAGATTGCTCTTGATCTCAAGTTGAAGCAAACAATTTTGTATGGGTAATAAAGACCACCTTCATGGTAAAAAATAAGGGACGTTTCGATATTTTCTTCCATACGCACTTAATGCTCTCCCACATGTTCACTCAAGTTATGGTGGGTCTTCTCATCTTCAGAATAGGTTTTATCGGAATTATGCTATTTAGACCTGGTGATTGGTCAGCTCGCAAACTGATTATCCATTTAGCTTCTCTCATCTCTGTGATGTTCTCTATATCTCCTTTCCTTAGACCTGGATATACAATCTCCATAGCTTTAAACACAAATGAATGAAGAAGGAAGCAAACCTTTCAATATTAATTTGTTATTCCTGTCCAGAATTGCTCATGGATTAAAATGCTTACAAATGGAACAGTCAATTTGGAGGTGGTCTGGGCCCAAACAGTAAACATTGGGGGGGTGGGTTTGGCATAAAGGCTAACGTCTTCACCTTATAGACACCAGGGTATAGGGTTGGATTATGACCTTGGTTGCTGGCTAGGCTTACAATGGCCCTTTGGGGCAGTTAGCCTAGTATTCACCTACGAACTTATGTGAGCGTCCAACAAGGGCAATTTGTGCCCACACTTCTGACATTATTTGAAACCCAAAAGGTCCTTTATCAGATATATTGCAAGAATAGAAAACTAGTGAGAAACAGTAATAAATGTTTTTTTTTCCCTATATGAAGAGAAAAAAGGAAAAATATGCCAGCTATAGTATCAACAAATACACAAAAGTGTAAAGTATAGAAACAGAGTTCAACAGATACAAACTATGGTACATGAAAGCTACACAAAGTGTAATGGCAAGGGAGAAAGACTAATAGTAGATTAATATAAAGAAATTAAGTATAAACACATCATATTTGAAGTAATAACTCAAGAGCTCAGGCAGACCATGTTTTTTGTGTAAGAGGCAAACGAGATCTGATGTATGTTAGGGGTTGGTGCATCATGGGTAAGGGAGGGAATGGAGAGCTTTTTGGTGGCCACAAGCTACAGCAATGGCAGAGTCAGATCAGAGGTTTAAATCCAAACCCAAGTGTTGAGGTAGAATGAAAACAGACATCAGATAAAAGAGCTTGTGAGTCTAAGAAACTTTATAAAGCCCACCTACTTTCTGGGGGACTGAAGGTTGTGAATCAGGGTTCTTATAGGTAACATTGTAAAGATCATCCAAGGCTGTCATCATAGGAATAAGCATAAAATGAGACATATCCACTTGTAACGTATCACAATATCAACTAATTTCAGAGGTAACCATCCATTTATTCAAACAAAACACCTCATTCATCCTGGCAATAACCTGAGAAAAAGAAAAACCTCCAGAGGGAGGACCAGCTTCTCTCAGCATCAGAGTTATGGGCTTGTAATTCTGCAGGAAAGGAAGCCCCATCTCTGCCTATCTCAAACTCATCTGACAGGTCTTCCTCCTGAGTATTCCTACTGACCTGATTTATATGTACTGAACTTTGTGTACCAGGACTGACCGACTGTAATAATTGTTTGGTTAAAGTAAGAAAATAATCTTTTCTTATGGATACCACATCTTCAGATGGACAATATTTCACTTTTTGTTTCTTCCCCAGACACATCCCCTGGTGTCTCTATACCCCATTAATGATGGTTCTCCCATGCCCAGCTTGGATGTTGCACCACTTCAGTAACCGGTGCTAACCCTAACATTGACTTTTCCCTCTACCCTAACCCTACACTGACTTTTCCCTCTACCCTAACCCTACACTAACTTCAAAAAAACCTTCCCATAACATTGCCACTGCACAAACCATACTCAGACACAAACATGCACAAAGAGACACAACATTACATCTCCTAAACTAATCCTGATCCTAACCCTAAAATACATAAACTCGCATACAAAGATAGAACACTTATCTTCACTCATCCTCAACCCTAATCCTAACCCTAACTCACATACACAAACACACTCACCCCTCCAACCCCACTTATCTGTCTTGACATTACACAGTATTAAATACTTCCACCACACGGCAATCCATACAGTCAACATTAAGCCACATCCCCTGTGTTGGTCAAAAACTGCATTTGACAAAACGCAGGGGACCCATACATATGTAATTATATCATATAATGGAGAACATACCAAAGTGTGAATGCTTTTTTCAGCAAAAAAAAATATATATATATATATATATATGATTGCAAATCTGAGCAACTGTATCAAAGATGAACACTTGCAATGCTGAAATGAATATCACATTTGTCCACTACAGAATAACGGCATGCCTGACCACTCAGTGTCACAAATGAGCAAATAAAACACAAATATGCTTTATTCAACAATATTTTGCAAAGTAAACTTCACTACAGGACTGTATTACATGCTAAAAGCCAAAGATGCAAAGCCAACAAACTGAGAAAGACAGTAGCCTCATAATCCATTCTCCAGGAAGCATAACATGCAGTCTTCCAGTTTCGAAACACTAGGACAAGAAGATGTAAAGGGAACACTAGTGGACACACCTAACCTGACATCTTCCACTCATCCCTGCTCCTAACCGGTGCAGACATAGCAGCAGAAAGGTCAGCAGCATGACATCCAAGCAAACACTTAAATCCATGATGCCACTCCTCTACCAAATTGTGTATACAAGGCAACTAGCCACTAAGTAAAAGGGTACACACTCCAAAACAATACAGGAAATGAAGGAGAAAGCCTAAAGAAGTATGTAATCTCATGTTAAATGCACCAACACGGCCATATAAATAGTAACTTTCAAAATAATACACACAGTCAGCCACTCTATCCGATACAGCCAACTTCAATATTTTCAATACTGCCAGAACTTGTCCAGCAGATAAGAGTGGCAAAACACAAGTTTACTTACAAACATATACTAAAAGAGGGATTGTTACCATACATCTCCGCCAGGTCAACTCTCTGTACCTTTTGTCACACATTCTTGCAGAAGTGGAAAAATATCCATGTACTGCCTATACAGGGAAATTAAACCATACAAGTTTTATAGCATCTGGCTCAAAATCCATTAAAACACAAGTAGGAGAAGTTGTGATGTCCATAACAGTGAAAAGTTCCAAAACAGCATTCCACATGCAATTGTATACGGTGTAGGATTCTGTGGCCACCATGCGATATTCAAAAGCTAAACTACAAACATTTCCTTGATGTTCAACCACCCCATGCACAGTATACAAATGGCATATCACTTTTCCTTTCAAAATAAAGATACCATCACAGCCACACTGTACATTCAGCTTAAGAAAGAAAGAAAGGAAAAAAAAGAAAAAAATTATATATATATATATATATATATATATATATATATATATATATATATATATATATCAGATTTTGTCCATTAGACAATTCAATACATTTGCAATGACCTGTTGCCTCTTACATAACAAATGGAAATCACATAATGCCCAGTACAATGGCTCAGCATCTTATACAATGTGGGGTAATACTTTTACCTTTTATGCAAGAGCAGCAAATGGGATTAACAATCTTCTGCATACTCTTCCTTGTAGACAGATGATATATCGCTTCCTCCGGTACAATCGGCAAGCACATCCTCTGCAATTTCGCTTAACCAATCTTGGCCATACACAGCTTTCTCCTGAACACAATGTAAAACCTCACAACAGTACACCACTGCAGGGACCAAACCATGAGTATGTGTTGTGAAGCACAACTCCTCCTCACTATCCATACATAGAGCAGTGACCGCTCATCCATGGTACTGCAGTCTGTTTCTTTTCTCAGATATACTCAGTATCATTGTCCCTTCACCTCTTCCAACACAAATACATATCCACACACAAATCAACATAGGCTTCCGCTTCTATGACATTATAGTGGGATACACTGAACAACTTGAACCAATGGCAGACAGTCAGCTCCCATGCATCAGCACTAACTGGCAGTCCAGCAATGGCTATGAATGCATCAAGCAAACTACACTTGCAAACATTTAGTATGCACATCTCCCAATGAGCTTTCCCCGAACCCACTCCAACAAATTGGATGTACCTTCTACACTTTTGTCTGACACACTATTGCCAGCAAACAACGTACGACTTGCCATCAACACTATTTCCTCTGCAACTATGCTCACATCCACCTTTCCACACATACATCATGGCAATGCACACCTTAAAAACCTCAATACTACTTCAACAATTCAACACCATGCACAGAGTGCATGCCACTGAATTTCACCCCAAGTTTCTTCACTCTTACAGCTGTTCACACTTTTGTACTCTTGCTCTTTCCACACAATGTGAAAAGCCTTTGCTCAAGTATATGTTCACTCTTAGATTGTAACCATATTTATAACATATACACACACACACACACACACACACACACACACACACACACACACACACACACACACACATGTACACATACATATATAAAAATCCTGGATTCCCTCCCATGCATTCAGTACATCGGGCAACGAGCACCATTCAGCACTCGTTTCTGTAGCAGGTATGGGGTTTTACAGGGTTGAGTTACTAGCCTGAGGCCCAACCCTCCTCAGAGGGTGCACCGCACACTTGCACGCATACACACACACCTAGGGCCAATTTAGTATCCAATCCACCTATTGCATGTCTTTGGAATGTGGGAGGAAACCAGAGCACCCAGAGAAAACCCACATGAATGCAGTGTGGCCATGCAGACTCTACAGAGAAGGCACCCCAGCCGAGAATTAAACCGGAGAACCTCTTGCTGTGAGGCAACAGCTCTAATTGCTACACCACTGTGCCGTCCATATAAAAATATAGTACATAATTAAATTCTGTGTGGAAGAGGTACCCAAAAGGAAACTATATGCCAGAAAAAGGAGGTGAAGTGCCAGCTGCTCATGAGGCATTAAGAAAGCAGTGAAAATTGTCCACTTTAGCTGATCACCCACCTCAGGGCTGACTGCAAAAAATCTGAGTTTTTGCTTGCTTTAAAATATTTTATTGTAGTGAGCAACATATAGTAATTTTAATGCAGTGGGTAACATATAGTAATCAAGTATAGATGTCATAGCAACATATTCATATCAGCATAACTGGAAGCATCAATATACTTGGATCAGCATAACTGAAAGCACAATTATAACAACATCATCTGAACAAATCTAGCATCAGACTTTTACTGACTTACTACCCCGAACACAACATATTATATCCTTTCAGTTCAGTGATATCCTTTGTAAACTGCATCCACTCCCCCAAACCCTGGTTCAAAGGCCTTGCCTTGTTTTGCAGGTGCCTAGCCGTCTCATCTAACATTCTTGATTTTTTCCCATCAAGAAAGAAAACAGAAAAAGAACAGGCTGTAGCCTTCCCTTGGGAACAGTTATCTCTCATGCTTGACCACCGAGGTTATTTTATTTATTTTTGCTTAAGTGTCTTTTATGCATAAATGAAACACAACTTCTAGGCCTATTTTACCCTTTAGCCTGTCTAATATCTAGTAACTATTTTAAAAATGGAAGCCCCTAATCTAACATTGACAAATCAGCAGTCAAAGTGATAGGTTGGGACAGACAGAGAGCGCTTTCAGAAGTTGACCAGTTGTTGCATCTTGAGCAACACACACACAATCCATATACAGCCTAAAGGCATCAGTAGGAATTATGAACATCATAACTTGCAGGGCAAATACACCATGTCCAGCAACACCTAGAATGAGTGCGTCTCCTTCAGTGATTTAAGCCTTCTACACTGCAGCATTAGTGTCTTATTGCATACAGTTAAGCATGCATCACTCAATCATCCATTTTAAATTGCCTACTTATCCCAATCAAGAGCTCAGTGTTGAAGTTTACCCTAGCAGAGAGTGGATATAAATCTGGAAGTCGGTCCTTAACAGCACTCCTATTCATCTCAGTACACACATTTGGAACCTTGCCAGTTTACCTGCCACATGATTTTTAGGACATGACAGGGAACCTGAGATAATTCAAAAAACAACACACAAGGAGACCATGTAAACTTCATACAGAAGACTTTACAGTCTGAAGCCAATCTGCAATTAAAATGCTGAGGCTTTTATTCTATAGCATCATGCCAACTACAAAAAAAAAAAAAAGAGAAAAATGTTCTAGGTGGTCTTTAGTGAGTGGTGATTTAAAACGGGTGAAGAATATTAGCAAAATGCATAAATTAATGTATAAAAAATAACTTTCCTGAGGAATGTGACAGCAAGCAAACACAGAATGGCTAATTTATAGCATTACTAGTTTATTATACAAAACAACACCATGAAAAAAAACATGTTTTTGTCCAGTGCAAGAGTTGAGAGGTCCCACATTCTGACTGTTACTGTACCCTGTGGCAGTGTGTGTGAGACAATCTCAATCAAAAGAATGAAGTAGTACATCAACAGAAAAGCAAGAAGTGTGTTGACATAAGACAGAAAACAAATGAGATTTAAAAGGAAAGTTCTTCTTAAAACCATAAGCATTTGGCCTAATGTCCACATTATATATCAAGGTGCTTGCTTTTCAAATTTCAGCTAATTAAGCTTTTAAGAATAATAGTTGAATTCTTACTCTAGAACAAAAATTCTGTTGCTGGGATCCTAGATGCACACAGGCTACAATAGCCCCTCAAACTCATACTGTGTGGGCTTTGAGACTGATTATCTTATTCCACGTTTTCATCATCAAGTATGTTCCTCATCAATATATCGTTTTTTTCATTCATGCAAGCACAGTGAATGGATTAATTTATTTAATCTTAGCAGCATTACTTTTACTTAGTTTAACCACAAAGCACTGTGTGCTATAAAAAAAACTAAATTAATTATATCTTAAGTGCAGATTACACCTTGAATCGAACACCTTATTTAAAACTGATATTCCACATGCTGGTGGAGCTGCTTCTGTTTCCCCAGACTATTTATTTTTTTAAATAAATACCTCTTGCCAGCCATTAAGAAATATATTTTTGTCCGTACACAGGGAAATTCCAAACTTTACCTGGTTACCTAAATCAGTTAGGACACCTTATATTTATAATTAGTTGCTCCTAGATCTTGTGGTGTGCTATTTCCCAATTTTTACTAGTATTTTTTTTATGTCGAGACACTTTAAACTTCTGCAAATTTTTCATTCTCATTGTTCTAACATTATTAGTCATCTCTGGTCTCCAACTTACTGTAAAATATGGAGAAAATGAATACTAGTAATATGGTGTAATTTTATTTCTTTATCGTCCACAACTGTTATTTTATTAAAGTAATTTTAAGCTCAAACTACTTTCGGTACAGTTAACAGAGACAACTAAAAGTTTGCCTTTTAAATGTAACCTTCTCCAAAAATATCTTTACACAGCCAGTATTGAGCAATCTCAATATTTTTTCAATATTTTAATACTGGTTTATATGGTATCAACATCAGAGTTCCTTCTTTGGAGATTCTGTTCTGGTAGCAAATTTCTTTGCCAGGAACTTTTATGCCAACATTCAAATTTTGAGAGTTTTATCTCTCCCACAAAAGCTATACTGCTAACATTATCTGAATAATTTTATAAGCTGTGTTTAGCCATTTGTAGTTTGACAGTAAAAAGTCTGCAGTTTTCTAATCTTTGAAAAGGAAATTACTACTTCTTAAACTTCTATTCAAGTTGATATTGGATTAAAAACGTAAAAATGGGGCTTTTTATTCATCTTACTGGGCAAATTATAATTTTCACTTAAGAATGTCAGTGTATGATTAGAGTGACAGAAAAGTGCTCAGTTTCCACACCATTCAACAAGCTTTCTTATACATAGCTTAAAATTAAATACTTCTCCTACACAAAATCTTCTTTTTACTTAGGTTTCCTTCCTATCTGTTCAGTACATAATTCAAATGCAAACATTTTGCATACATTTTGTCATTCTCCCTAGTACAGAAACTATGGTTATATATTAATGATAAACTTTGTCAATTCAATATTACAGCACAAGATCTGTCCCGGCAGCAGTACATTTTAAATTATCAAAAGTAAGGATAATGCATTATTGTTTGCAGCACTACCTGATTCAGTAAAGCTCTGCATAACTCCTCATGGACTAATTTTAAAGAGAATTGTTGGACACATTTTGCTTCTTATATAATTAAGAATTTAAATGCATACAACTTATCTTCCATATTAAAGTTCAGCTGCCAGTAAACATCACACATAAAGCTTATTTCAGGCCATCACTGACCTATGCTAACTTGGACCGGATTTTAAGGTTATATTCCACTACTGTAATTTAAGAACTAGTAACTTCTGTTTTAACCATTGGAAATTTTTCAGATTGGTTCTTTTATTCTCCATTAAATAGTACAAGTTTTCTCTCTGTATGCTGGCTACCTGGTGGACCTACCTTTTTTTTTCTTTTGATATACAATGAAAATAAATCAATCAATCTAACAAGCCCTGGGGCACAGAATGAGAAAGCTCCAATCATGCCATAGGCGACCCATGTTCAATTAACAACTCAGTTGCCTGTAGGAGTAGGCGGAGGAGGATGGGATTGACTGGTAGCCACTCATCTCTCAATACTTACCTATCCTGTGACAACTAAGCGGAACACTAGGCATTCACATAGTGGAGTCCGAGCTGGCTGAGCCTGTACTGCCCATTAGTGCATTTGTACTGTATAGCCAAGGGGAAAACTGGCATGTGGAGGTGCACTTCCACTCATGATGACAGTAACTATAGGTTTTCAGCAGCCGACAAGGGGAGCAAGGGCACGCTACCAAGGTGAGAGGGAAGGCCACCCACCCAACTCCAATACAAACTGGCCCATTCCCTACCACTAGACTCTTGCCAGGGAAAAGTGGTCTGATAGAGATTCCTGGGCAGGAATAAATGGACTGTAGGTTTCTCACTGAGCTGTGGAATGTCCAGCTTCTACTACCCTAGAACTAAAGGGGCACGTGAATG
Source organism: Protopterus annectens (assembly GCF_019279795.1). Classification (NCBI taxonomy): domain Eukaryota; kingdom Metazoa; phylum Chordata; order Ceratodontiformes; family Protopteridae; genus Protopterus; species Protopterus annectens. The sequence goes on along the minus strand of NC_056749.1, from coordinate 212,870,083 downwards.
TAGAGAAGCCATCAGGCAAGGTCTTTGACAGGAAGCAAAAAAAAAAAAAATTCAACAGATAAAACTGAATGTGTGTTATTTTTACAACTTACGAACCTACTTATTCTTCTATAGTGCTTCCTAAATGTGTATTTGAGATGTAGATCTAATGATCTAGCCATATTCCATAAAATTAAACTACTTAGAGCTTCAAGTGCTAGAGGGATTGAACACCCACAGATCCTTTTTACAAACATGTTAAATTTGACAAACAATGTAAAAAAGACAATGTTACTGTTACAAATTTTACACCTTACAACCTGAATGTTAGAAAAAGAAGTTATGTACTCACCATAACGTTCCATCTGAGTAGATACTTCATTTGTCTGCAACCTGTGGGTGTCGGATTTGACCTCGGATCCGATCCGGCAGCTTTCCAAGCTCCAAGATCCAAGCTCTAAGATCCGAGCTCCTAGCTCCTCCCCCTACCCATAATCCCCTGCTACTAACCACATTACCTCAGATCAATTTTTTTGCCTCGCCAACTTGAGACAGAACCAACTCCGAGTGATCAGAAAATTCCCGACAGGTTCGGGGGATGGCAGGGGGGGTCGGTTGCAGACAAATGAAGTATCTACTCAGATGGAACGTAATGGTGAGCACATAACTTCTTTATCTGAAGTAGTTACTTCATTTGATCTGCAACCTGTGGGACAGAGTCCCCAGCTAACCTACAAGAACCTGGGTGGTCCTTACGGAAGGATATTCCGAAGCACCGCGGAGCCAAAAGAAGCCCTACTCCTGGAAATCATATCCAGCTTGTAATGAGAAATGAATGTATGAGAAGAGGACCAGGTAGCTGCTGAACATATATCATCTACTGGAACCCTAGACCAAAAGACTGTTGAGGTAGCTACAGATCTTGTGGAATGAGCACGGATGCCAACCGGAGCTGGCTTGCCAGATGAAGTGTATCCCTGCATAATGCACTGACAGATCCAATTTGCTACAGTCACTTTAGTAATTGCCTTGCCCATGGCTGACTTTGCATAAGAAACAAACAACTGGTCTGACTTGCGAAACTCTCTAGTCCTGTGCAAGTAAAAATGCAGTTGTCTGTGTACATCCAATTTGTGCAACGTGTATTCACCTTTGTTGTGAAAATTTGGGAAAAATACAGGAAGATTTATTGACTGATTAATATTTGATTCTGTAGCTACCTTAGGCAAGAAAGATGGATTAGTCCTGAGGGACACTCTATCCTTGTGAAAGATAAGGTACGGAGGCTTGATACACAAAGCCTGCAATTCTGAAACCCTCTTGGCTGAAGTAATAGCCACCAAGAAAGCCGTTTTCCAAGATAAGAACTTTAATGGAACCGAGGCCGCAGGCTCGAAAGGTGGTCTCGTCAAGACTTGTAATATCAGAGTGAGATCCCACGGGGGAACCACAGTCTTTACAGGTGGTTTCAAAAGGAAAACGCCTCTTAAGAAGGTTTTGCACAACTTAGTAGATGCTAAAGAGCCTATGCCGTCCCCCACATGAAAATGGGAGATGGCCGCCAGCTGCACCTTAACCGTGGAGGTACTTGCTCTCTGCCTAAAGCAGGGAAAGGAAGTCCAGAATAGTCGGAATAGGGACAGTAAATGGGTCCAAATCTTTGTCTTTGGCCCAGATGGAGAAACTTTTCCATTTGCTGTTGTAAAGTTTTCTGGTAGATGGTTTATGGGCCGCCACCAGAATGGCTTTAACGGGGGAAGAGATACCGGGAGTCCTAGCCATTAATGGAACTGGATCAACCAAGCCGCAAGTTTGAGATTGACCAGGCTCGGGGTAGGGCATCCCGCTGGATGCGAGATTAGGTCTGGACTGGGATCCAGAATCCATGGGGGAGTCATACTGTGAGACCGCAGAAAGGGGAACCAGATCTGTCGAGGCCAGAATGGGGCTATGAGGATAACTCTGCTCCCCAACCGACAGGCTTTCAGGATGAATTTCATCATGAGTGGGGGGGGGGGGTAAGCATAAAGGAGTCCGGGGGGCCAAGCATGGACTACAGCGTCTCTGGGGGGAACTATCGCGAAGTACTCGCTGCATTTTGTGTTTAAAGGAGAAGCGAAAAGATTGCAGCGAGGCTGACCCCATTTGTGGAAGATCTGCTTCGCAACAGACGGATTCAGAGACCACTAGTATGGAGTGAGAAGCACCCGACTTAGTTTGTCCGCTAATATGTTGGACCGTCCCAGAATGTGCATTGCTATCAGAAAGCGGTTGGTGGACATCGCCCATTCCCACACTCTCATGGCTTCTCGACACAGGGGATAAGATCTGGTCCCTCCTTGTTTGTTTATATACCAGACTACTGCCATGTTGTCCGTCTGGATTGCAATAGTCCCCAGGGGAAGAAGGTTGTGGAGAGCTTGCAACGCCAGAAGCACCGCCCTCATCTCTAGGACACTGATATGCAATGCGGTCTCTAGGGAAGTCTACGTGCCTTGAACGGATCTGCCTGAACAATGCCCCCCCACCAGAGGCGAGAAGCATCCGTGGTCAATGTGGCTTCGACCGGGGGGATCACAAAAGGCCTCCCTTCTCTGAGTTCCTGCGCATGTAACCACCACAGAAGGGAGCCCCTGCAAACCCTGCTCAGGGGTATTGGCGTGCTTAACAGGTGAATTGACAGGGACCATTGGACTAGAAGGGTCCATTGTAATATGCGCATTCGCAGACTGGCATGAAGAGTGAGACCGATCACTGCTGACATTGACCCCAGTGCCCTCAGGACTAACTCCGCCGGAGGAGCAGGGCTCCGAAGAAGAGCTAACACCTGATACGACAAGTTGTTCAGCCCGGCTGACGTTAGAACAACTCGGGAGATTTGTGTATCTAACCTGGCCCCTATGAATTCTAAGGCTTGAGTGGGGCACAGGCAGGATTTCTGCTCGTTCACGGAGATGCCTAGGTTGTGGGCCAGAGACAGAGCATAATCTCTCGCCACACACAGCTGATGCCTGTTGGTCGTGGTGAGGAGCCAGTCGTCTAGGTAGGGGAAGACCTGAATGCCCTGAAGTCTCAGGTGGGCTGCAACCACTGCCATGACCTTGGTGAACACTCTGGGGGCTGAGGTGAGTCCGAATGGAAGAACCCCGAATTGATAATGACTGGCTCCGAGCCGGAAGCGGAGAAACCTCCTGGATCGTCTGTCCATCAAGATGTGGTAATACGCATCCTTGAGGTCTAACGAGCACATCCAGTCATTCTCCCGCAGAAGGGGGAGAATTGATTGGAGAGTGACCATCCGGAACTTTTCCTTGGGTATGAACAGGTTCAGAGCGGAAAGGTCTAAAATGGGTCTGAGGTCCCCCGTTTTCTTTGGCACCAAAAAGAACCTGGAGTAATAACCCAATCCGGACTGATCTGGGGGGACGGGCTGGATGGCTCTTTTTCTTAGCAGCTTTGAAATCTCCAAAGCCGCTGCCTCCCTCTGATCGGGTGGGACATCGGGGAGACATCTGGGTTTGGGGGGGTAGGTTCATGAATGGAATGGAGTATCCTCTGGATATGATCCGGAGCACCCATCGATCTCATGTAAGGGACTCCCAATTTGACAGGTGCTCCGACAACCGCCCCCCGACTGCCTCCAGAGAGGGACAGTCGGGCAAGCCCTCAGGGCTGTTGCGCGGGTCTGTCCGAGAAAGGTTCTCTAGACCCGAAGTTACGTGGCCCCCCTCTGCCTCTGGGCCGGCATCCACCTTGTCCTCCTCTGCCTCTAGAGGACGAGTGGTCCGCAGCAGGATGGGATTGCTGAGACTTACGGAACCACAGCTTCTTTTGTCCCCTCTGATTCCTGGAGAAGGATCTTTGGGGACTAGAGAAGCGGACTCCGACGGCAGACAGCGTCTTCCCGTCCTTTTCGCTTTGGACCAGCATGTCGCGAACAGTTTTGCCAAACAAGGCAGAACAGTCAAAAGGGGCGTTCGCGAAGGACACCTTGAAGGGATCCGTGAAGTCGCAAAGACGGAGCCAGGAGAGACGTCGCAAGACGACCCCAGCTCCGCTAGCTCTAGCGGCTCCCTCCATTGTGTGGGAGAGAAGCTGCATAGATGTATTGGAGATGGATTTTAGAGTGGCCATCCGAGTCTCAAAAACCTTCTTGTCTGGGACCGACATGGACTCCGGGGGGGCTGCAGCGTATTCCTTAATCAAGTCTCGCTGTAGCCTAATGGTATGTGCCATATAGTTCAGCGCCCTTATGGAGAAGGTCGCTGAAGCAAACATCCGCTTCCCAATCCAGTCAAGCACTCGAGATTCTTTATCCGGCGGGTGAACCGAAGAATTCTCCTGCGCGAGTTCTTTCTTGGTGGCCGCCGCCGCCACCAACATGGCATCAACAGGGGTTCCTTTGGCCCAAGATGGTCTATCTGTAGGGGGACTGAGGACTTTATCGGGGCGCCTAGGGATTGGCTCCACGGTGTTGGGCTCCTTCCACGCCCTGGTGGTAATTAAGTCCACCAGGGGGTCAGCCGGAGGGGACACCCAGGAGGTAGATGGGCCTGCCTCAAAGGCCTCCAGGAACATGGACTCATCAAGGGAGGGCTTTTGGGCTGACCACCCCCCTCTGATACGCAACATTTCCATGATGTCTCCAAAGGAGACATCTTCAGGGGGTGACCTTTGGGAACCCTCTGTATCATCTAAGTCTGTGTCAGTGGTAACGGACTCGGGGGAGTCCAGGTGCCTCCTTTTGCACCGATGTTTCCGAGGGACCTCCTCAGTGGGGCTGTCCGAAGAGGGCTCGTCAACGGGTTGTTGTTCCTCCGCGGGAACTAGCTGGAGGGCTTGGGCAGGCTGTCCCAATGGACGGATGATGGAAGATGGACCCTCATACAGTGGGGGTACGGGTGGATCCGAAGCCCGGGTCGGGGATCTGGAGGACCTCAACAGTACCCTCTCCACTACCTCAAAAGCCGAAGGAGAGCCACTCTCACCAGCCTCTGAGAGCAATCTCCTCGGATCCAAGGAAGGGATCGGGGTCAGCGCCAATGCAGTCGGCGCCGAGGCAGAGGTGTGCTCCAACGCCAACAGCGCCGAAGACACAGCAACTCCCTCGGATCCGACGCTCAGCCCTCGGCCCCGAGAGCTCGGGTCCGATAAGCTCGAAGATATAGTCGGCGTCGAAGAGACCACCACTATCGGCGCCGACAATTCCCCCGGGTCCGAATGGGCCTGAATCAGATGACTCCGAGACCCGAAAACGAGTCGAAGAAGGAGTGATCGGGGCAAATATGGGGGCTGCACTCCCCCCCCAGAGGGGGGGGGGCAGGAGCATCCCCATCTGCATTTGGGTCTGCAAGAACCGATGCATCATCCGATCCATATCCGCTTCGGAGATGCTTCGGGTCGACCTGGATGAAGTAGTAGAGGCGGGCCGGGAGGGCCGCCTCGAAGATCTCTAGGGAGACCTATCCTCCTTCTCCTGCTGCGGCGAGAAACAGGGTGAACGGCGCAGAGAGGAGGGGGATCCGGTGACCCTCGAGGGAGATCTAAGCACTTTCACTGGCGAAGCAGAATGATGAGGTTCGGCCCGCCTTTTGTGGGACTTATGTCCTTCTTTATCCTTGTGCCTCTTCTCTTTAAGGGAAGAGGCACTAGTTTCCCCAGAGTTCAAACCCGAAGTGGGAGGCTGAGTCCCAGGTAGAGCTAAGGGGACAGATGGCGCCGAAGCTACTGAAGCAGCTGGAGCCCGAACGGGAGAGGAAGAAGAAGCCGACTCCTGGTGGAGCTTTCCCACCAGGATTAGCTTGTTCTTCCTATCCCGAAGTGCCCGGGGGTTAAAGGCCGCGCAGATCTGGCAAGCCTCTGACAAATGGGTTGCCCCCAGGCACAAAACGCACTGAGTGTGGCCATCAGCTGGAGAAAGCTTGTGGCCACACTCAGTACATTTAGAAAAAACGGCCTTAGGCCCTTCAGACATATTCACACACACACACCCAAACACTAGGAGGGGAAGGGGGAGTGAAGGTAAGCTATCGAATAAAATTAACAAAAGGGACCAAAACTAGCACTAGGAGTAGAAAAAAGGGCTAGCACACCCACAACGACAACTTTGTGAAAAAAAGATGGTTTAAAACCAGCAATGATCTCACCCAGCCAGGAGCTCTTCACAGGGAAGCTTCTTCAGCCGCAGCAAAAAACGATCTGAGGTAATGTGGTTAGTAGCAGGGGGTTATGGGTAGGGGGGAGGAGCTAGGATCTTAGCGCCTGGAAAGCTGCCGGATCGGATCAGAGGTCGGATCCGACACCCACAGGTTGAAGATCAAATGAAGTAACTACTTCAGATCTGCATTTCTGATCTAGATGAATTTCTCACTTTCTCTGCTTATACGAGTGTTTCGGTACTGCATATTAAAGATTATCTTTGAAAACTGGTTTTATTTTGTTAATGCTAAATTTTCATACACCTTATGGATGCATACTTGTACAGCAGGTTAAGCATTGAAAATGCAAGCAAAAAACCTAAAAGCACGTACAGTAAAGTACACTTCATAGATCTAGAAATTAACAAAAAGAACACAGAGTAAAAGTATGACACTAAAGTAATACATTTAACTGAAACTTCACGTAACTAATCATCCAATAAAGAAAATCTAGTTTGTGTATTAGGAACTTACACCAGTTTCCTTGAAGTAATACGAAAGAACAGGAAAACGTCCTCTGCTTCTAAACTTGGAACTTCCAACAATGGTAGGCTTACTAGCTGTTCTGGGCACTACAAGCCGCCGAGGATACGTGTTACACACCTAAACAGAAAACATAAATTTAGGAGACAGTTTTTCATTTGTTAAAGCAAACTTCACAAGAGATGTACAAATAAAATTTGTACATGCAAAAAAGCTCTGAATTCAATGTGATCCTCATACTGTGTTATGAAAACAGTGAATACATCTTTAAAATTTTAAGCTTAAACAAGAAATGTCAAACAAGGACTCCTTTTCATATGCAATCTAATAGGCTCAAACAGAATACCAAACACATCTAATACTGTTGAATATGTAAAATAACAAATTCTACTAGCTAGGGTATTGAAGTTAAAAGACCAAAAAACAATGGAGTAAAAAATCTGGATACTTAAGTAACCAAGTAGAAAAGTCTAGCAGTTAAAGACTGTGTGACAATTTTTTCATTTGCTGAGTGAAGTGTGTTAACTCAGGTGAGGGGTTCTTCCTAGGAGGTGGAACATTAAGGAAGAGAAAATTCTAACTCATTTGCTGCTTGGTATCCATTGCTGGACAAAGATTTTCATCTAAAAGTCTAAAACTGGATCTCCTCTGCTGTAGTGTGAAGAGGCTATTACTGTGTTGAGGAGGGACAGTTGAAAAAGTTAATTTTGCTGTTAAAGGGGGCTGCTTCTATTTTTTTTCCCTGTCTTCATGTCTATGTACAGCAACCAAGCTAAGTGGTGTGTGCGTGTGTGTGTGCGCGTGTGCATGTAAGCAAATGGAAGGACAGTGGTAAAAAGTGTGAAAGATTGACACAAGTAGACTTGTATAACGCTTTCCGAGTACAAAACTAAGCTGTATACACTGGAAAATACAACACTAAATCAAAAGACTCAGTGCTCTTTTTTATGCAATATCATGGGTGGAGTAAAATGTAGACAGCTACAGTGCATGGCACAGAAAGGGGGAGGGGCAAAAGCACTCGCCAAAACAGAGGGGCCAGTGACAGACTGAAAACTGGTGTTGGCCCAGCAGTGCTCAAGACTTTCATCTTAAGGACAGGCTTAGCAGCAAAGTCATGTTTTTCAGCAGACAGTATTAAGGTGAGAGTAGTACCTTTAGATAAGGGAAAGGGCTCCTAGAGCTCCAAGAGAGAATGCACAGGTTAGGTGAGTGGGCTTAATGATGCAAGCTGGATTCAGTGTCAAGTAATACAACATTTTATTCTACAGATACCAAAACAAGAAAAAAAAAAAGAAAACATTCAACAGAAATAACAATACTTATGATCAACACCATGAAGCATGGCAGGATGGTGAACTGAACCAAGTGGGTCAGTTGGCTGCACTGCAAAATCAAAGAAAATAATCCAGGCCTTTTAAAGAACACTGGAGAGGCCATACTTCTACCAAACAATAAAAGAAAGTCATATGGAACAAAGGATAATTTTTTGCTAAAGTCATAGTGGAGAACTGTACTAAGAGGAAGAATCTAAGTATGGCATGGATTGACTACAAAAAAAAAAGCATTTGATAGTATCCTACATTCATGGATAAAAGATTGCTTAAAAATGTACAAGATACATCCTACACTGATCGACTATGTTACAGTGACCATGAAACAATAGCAGACCATTTTGCAATTAAACCATGATAAAGGACAAAGTACAGTTTTGTACCTACCATAAATGTAGATGTTAAAGTGTATACCCTGCTGCAGTCATCACACTTGGGTTATCCTGCCGTCAGGCGGTCCCGCAGTCGGCCCGAATTCCAAAGTCTTGGTCCTGCGTCGGTTGCTGTCGCTTCTTCCCGGACGTCAGAGCGCTAGGGATATATCAGAGGCATCCAACGCCATTTTCTTCAGTTTTTCTTGCCCCAGATGTCAGGTGCCCCTAATAGGTAGGCAAAAATATATATACATATAGCTATATGGAAAAAATAAAACAAAACCCTTAGGCACAAGCAAATACACCACAGAGGTAGTATAGAGTAGACTGGTAGAGATAAGTTCAGCTAGTTCAGAGGGGATGGAGGGAGGGTAACCTGGACTGCAGCAGGGTATACACTCTAACATCTACATTTATGGTAGGTACAAAACTGTACTATGTTCATCGTGTTACCCTGCTGCAGTCATCACACTTGGGTAGAATCCCAAAGCTAAGGATGGGAAGTGGAGTCAAACAGGGTTATTGGAGGCTAGAAGGCCCTGCAAAACTGCAGTGGCGAAGCCAGCTCTAGACTTAGAGTAAAGTGGTAAGTGGTAATGTTTGGTGAAGGTGTGTACTGAACTCCAAGTTGCAGCTTCCAGAATATCCTTGATTGGCACCCCCCTGAGGAAGGCTGTAGATGTAGCTGCTGCCCTGGTAGAGTGGGGCCTTATGGTAGCAGGAACTGGTTTTCCATGGTGGGTGTAGCAAAAACATATGCAATGTCCTATCCATTTGGAAATGGTCTGTTTTGAGATAGCCTTTCCTTGTGATGCTGTAGCATAGGATACAAAAAGCTGGTGAGATTTTCTGAAAACCTTAGGTTTTTTTATCCAAGTAGTAACGTAGCTGCCTGTGAATGTCCAAGGAATGCAGGAGTCTTTCTCCTTTGTTCTGTGGATTTGGAAAGAAGGTGGGTAAATGGATGGTTTGATTTAGAGCCACACTGGATACCACCTTAGGCATAAAGGAGGGGTTAGTTTGTAGAGAAACTCTGTCTTGATGAAAAATGAGAAAAGGCTCTACTGCCATTAGTGCCTGAAGCTCTGAAACTCTTCTAGCTGAAGTGATTGCTAGCAGCAGGGCAGTCTTCCATGATATAAACTTTAAGTCAGCTGAGAAAGCTGGCTCAAAAGGAGGTAGTGCGAGTTTTTCCAGAACAAAGTTGAGGTCCCAAGTACGTGTTGGTGCTCTCCTGGGAGGCCTAATGTTTATGGCCCCTCTGAGAAATCGCCTTAGGAGTGGATGTGAAAATAAGGGAGGATCCGTGTTGTAGTGAGCAGAAATAGCTGAGGCGTGGATTTTAATAGATGAAAAAGAAAGCCCTTTGTGTAACATCTCAGTTAGATATTGCAGAATCTGAGGTATGTCAGGCTGAAGGGTATTTTGGCCTTTAGCTTGGTTCCAGGCGCAAAACCTTTTCCATTTGTCTGAGTAGGCTTTCCAGGTGCTAGGCCTCCTGGCCTCCAGAATAACTTCCATAACAGCTTGTGAGAGAGGAGCTGGCTGGTTTGCTTAGGTGATTTGCCATGCAGCCAAGTTTAAGGTTTTAAGCCGGCTGTGTAGAATCTGATTGTCTTGCTGTGTGAGCAGGTGGGTAATTTGTGGTAGAATCCATGATGGGCCCCGGGACATATTCTTTAATAGTGCGTACCAGTGCTGGCGTGGCCAGTCTGGGGCAATGAGTATCATTCGGGTTCTCTCCATCCTAACTTTCAGTGGCACCTTTGTGAGAAGGGGTAGTGGAGGAAAGGCATATACTGTTAGCATTTTCCACCTAAATGAGAGTGCGTCCACTTTCCAAGCTTGATGGTGAAAAGTCCTTGTGCAAAACTTTGTTAGCTGATAGTTTTGAGGGCTGGCAAACAGGTCTATGTCTGGGAGCCCCCACTTTTGAGTTATCATTGCGAATACTTGTGGATCCAGTTTCCACTCGTGGGGATCCATGATGTTTCTGCTTAGGTCGTCTGCCAATGTGTTCTTTTTTCCTGGCAGGAATTGAGCTTGTAATTGAACTTGGTAAGCCAGTGCTGTGTTCCACAAGGTCATTGCTTGCCTGCATAGAGGATAGGAGTGTGTACCTCCTTTGTTTGTTTATGTACCACATTACTGTGGTGTTGTCTGTCCTTATGATAAGCTGTCCTGGATGTAAGAGGTCCTTGAAGGCTGTCAGAGCATTTTGTACAGCTAGCATTTCTTTTTGATTGATGTGCAGATTCCTTTGATCTGCTGTCCATAAGCCTTGAACGCACCATCCTGCCATGTGTGCCCCCCAGGCATAGTCCGATGCATCTGTTGTCATAGTTTGCTTGGCTGGGGGTAGGGTGAAAAGCTGACCCTTGTTGAGGTGACATGCCTGTGACCACCACAGAAACTCCTGTTGAAGGCAGGGAATGAGATTTACCATCGTTTCCAAGCTGTGGCTGTGTTGAGTCCATACGCTTTTTAGGTACCATTGTAATTTCCTCATATGCAGTTTTACAAATGGTATTAGTAGTATGCAAGATGCCATGAAGCCAAAGGCCTGCAGAATTTTTCTTGCAGGGAGTTGGGTCTTTGTTGCCATTGTTCTGAAGTACTGAGTTAATTGTAGTTGTTTGTCTGGCGTCAGATAAGCCATCTGGGGCATTGTATTCAAGCTGGCACCCAGGAAAGTCATATTTTGTGAGGGCACTAGTTTTAATTTCTTTTTGTTTACTGTGTACCCTAGGCAACTTAGAAGATGTTTTACAAAAGCCAGGTGTTGTAAGAGAATGTCCTTGTTTTCTGCTTGGATGAGACAGTCGTCCAGGTATGGGTATATTTGAATTCCTCTTTGTCTGCAGAATGCAATTACTGGTGCCAGGCATTTTGTGAAGACCCTGGGTGCAGTAGATAAGCCAAAGGGCAGTGCAGAGAATTGGTAATGGGTTGAACCTGCAATGAAACGGAGGTATCTTCTGCAATTATGTCTGATAGGGACATGCAGGTATGCCTCCTTGAGGTTCAACGTTACTAGCCAAGCTTTCTTGCCCAACATGGGAAGAAGCTGCTGTAGTGTTAGCGTCTTGAATTTGGGTACTTGCAAGAAGGTGTTTAAAATTGAAAGGTCCAGAACGGGTCTCCTCTCCAAGCATTGTCCTTTCTGGGGACTAGAAAGAGCCTTGAGTAAAATCCTTGGCCTTGCGCCTGTGTAGGTACCAGCTGAATGTCTCTCATGTCCATGAGAGCTGTAATTTGTTTTTCTGTCTCTGCCCATTGATTTTCTGGCAGGTTTGGCATTCCTTTTATCCTTGGCAAGGTGTGGAAATGGAATCTGTATCCGTGTTAGATAATGTCTAGGACCCATTTGTCCTTTGTAACGATGCGCCAGATGTCTGCAAAAAGTGCTAATTTTCCTCCCAAGGGAGCTACCAAGAGGGTTTTGCTTGATAGTTTGAGGTTTAAGTCATTGTGTTTGCCTTCTAGTGGTTTGGGACCTGTCTTCTCCTCCCTTCTGTGTTGTAGTGCCCCATTGGCGAGGTTTGTAAGGGATTTGTGCTTGTCCTCTGCCCCTTGGGCGCCTGTATTTACCCCTCTGTGGTCTGTCAGAAGCTGGAAAGGACCAATTTCTTGTTGGCCAATTTCTGCTGAAGCGTGGGGGCTGTACCTGTAAGAAATCTTTGACCGTCTGCATAGATTTTGCCTTATCCTCCATTTTCTTTAAAAGCTCCTCTGCTTTAACCCTAAATAAGACATCCTGCTGTAAGGGTGCATCCAGTAACTTTGCTTTAACTGATCAGGCAGAGATTGTTCCTTTAACCAAGCATGCCTATGTATAACAGACCCAACAGCTGCTCTAGAGGAAGCTTTCAAGGCATCAAAACCACATTGTAAAGTATGTTTGCCCACCTGTTCAGCTGCATGCAACAGATATTGCATTTCCTTGAATTCAGACTGTTGAGGGTGCGTGCCCATCTTTTGTTTTATTTGAGACATTAGGAATTGCTGGTATTTAAGCATGTGAAATTGACAATTTAGTGCTCTCATAGCTAGAGTAGTTGAGGTGTAAATCTTCTTCCCCCACCTATCTAGTGCTCTGGAGTCCCTTTCTGAGGGTACAGGATTTTTAGCAATAGAAGCCTTAGCCCCTTTGGGACCCTGGGAGATTGTCTCTGGATCAGCAGCAGGGCTTTTGTGAAGGAATTTGTGTGAGTCAGGCACTCTATAGTATCTATCTGGTTTGGCTGGAGCAGGAGGCAGAGAATCAGGATTTAGACTAGATTCTAAGAAGACATCATCCACTATGTCCAAAACTGGGGGGATAGCAAGTGGTCTGTGCTGGGGGAGTAAAAGAAACTCTCGGAGCCTTTTCTTTGAGTCAGAGTAGTCCTGACCTTCCCAGTGGAAATGTTCCCTCATGGTGTGTAAGGTTTCCCCAAAGGAATAATCTTCAGGGGGAGAAGCTGAGGGAATGGAGTCTTCAGCATCAGAATCTTCATAAGGGGGAAAGGAGTAATCCTGTTCCTCAGAGGAGCCTGAGGAAACAGACACCTGATCAGAGGAGGCATAATCCTCCTCTTGTCTAGGCCTTTTATCGGGGGGGGGGGGTTGGGAACCCCTGATCAAAAAAATCAAATCTTCAGCCATTTTAAGCATCTGTTCCTTAGGCATAGGGCCTTGACTTGGAGACTGAAGTGTAGGCTTTTTTGGTTTTAGAGGAGTCTTAAGCTTAGCATAAGATTTTATGGTGAGGGTAGTCGGTCTGAAGACACCTTCAGAAACCGAAGGTGTTTCTGCAGCATCGGCTTCTCCTACTGCAATTTCGTCGGTAGGGCCCAAGGAAAATGGCTGCATCAGCCTAGAACTCTCTGCTGGGGGATCCGATGTGGTCTGGGGATCCAATTCAGCGGTAGCCAGGGGCTGCGTAGGTGCCTCACTGAAAACCGGAGAACTGGCAACCGGCCCAGCAGAGGCCTCGGAGTCTGGCTTGGATCTAGGCTGCCTGTCCTTATCCTTGCGTTTTTTATGCACGCCGGTAGTCGGTTGCTCCGACGGCATAGTGTAATTAAATTTTCTACTGAAGTAGTGTTGTGCGAAATCAAAGCGTCGCTTAACAGTTCGCTTATTGAACCTAGCACGAAACCGACAACCAGTGACGTCGTGGTCTGGGCCTAGGCAATGTATACAAAAAGAATAAGAGTCCTTATGAGGTATTTGCTTCCCACAAGAAATGCAATTGCTAACTTTTTCTGACATCGGACTGAGGCAAGAAAAGGTTCCCCAACGGGGTACTTAGCTTTGAAGACTTCAGACTGAAACTATTCGAAAATCTCAGGTGTCAGCTGACCGGCACTTGCGAACTGCTTCTGCTTCGGGCACCGCGCGGCAAGAAAGACTGAAGAAAATGGCGTCGGATGCCTCTGATATACCCCTGGCGCTCTGACGTCAGGGAAGAAGCGACAGCAACCAACCCCGGACCAAGACTTTGGAATTCGGGCTGACTGCGGGACCGCCTGACGGCAGGATAACCCAAGTGTGATAACTGCAGCAGGGTAACACGATGAACATCCATTAAGCTGTTAAACGGTTTGGGCCATGGCTACAATTTGGATCCTCGAAAACAACAAAGTCTAAAGACTTATCTTCTAGTTGTCAGTTTAAAACTATACATCTCATCAGATGAGGAACTGAAAGTACAGCTGCAGGTTGTCAATACTTTTTCAGATGACATTAGAATGTCATTTGGTCTTTATAAATGTGCAAAAGCAACCTTTAAAACAGGAAAACTGCAGCACCAGGAAAACATTAGTTTGGGACAAGAATGTGATATAAAAGAACTTCAGCAAGAGAGAGTATATAAATACTTGGAATTGATGAAGGATCAGCAATAAAACATGAACAAATGCAAGTAAAACTTAGTAAGGAATATTTTAAAAGACTTAAATTAATCCTGAAAACAGCACTGACATCTGGGAACAAAATCCAAGCAATAAACCAATTTGCTCTTCCTTTCCTAACTTACAGTTTTGGAGTGATTGCTTTGCCCCCCAAACGTGTTGGATAGATTAGATATTAAAACAAGATGGATGCTTCATGCTCACCAAATGATCTATAAAAAAAATCAGTGCATAACAAGATTATATATTCCCGCTCCGAAGGAGAGAGGAGCCTCCTTGAAATTGATTACATGTACATCTGCAATCATGGGACTACACACATCTGCTGACGTCACGAGACCCAAACGTAGTGAAAGTTTTGAAACATGAGGAGAATAAATCTAAGATGACTTCCCTACTTAATCTAGCAGAAACATATTGGCATCAGGCAGGAATGGAAATCAGACCAGAAGCAGATAGAAATCAGGCAGCAACTGAATGTGCCAAAAAACAAAAGAAAGAATATAAGGTGAAGGATCAGATGAAAAGGCAAGAAATGTGGAAAATGTATAAATATAGTTGAAAGTATATAAATCTTCTGGAAGAATCTCATGTTGATCAGGAACTAACACAGGAATGGTTAAGGAGAGGTGAATTCAAACCAAGATATGAAAGATTAATATTGGCAGCTCAAGATAGTGGACTACGTACATGCTGGTTTACAAAGTCCATTGAACATGTGGGAGAAAAAGACAAATGCAGGTTTTGTAAAACCATACTGGAAACAGTCGCACACCTCGCTGCTGGTTGTGACATAGTAATGGCAGAAGGACTTATAGTGAAAGGCACAATAATGTAGCAAGACTGTTGCACTGGGGATTGTGCAAACATCATGGTTTTGAAGTGGCTGAAAAGCACTGGAAACATGAGCCACAAAGCATCATAGAAAATGATGAAGTCTACATTACACGGGATCATCCATTACCAACAATTCAAAAGATAGATGCTAGAAAACCGGATATAGTGGTCCAGGAAAAGAAGAAAAGACTAACATTGAGAACTGAAATTGCCACATCCAGTGACTACACTGTCCTGCGCACAGAGAGACAAAAAGTTATAAAATATCAGGATCTGCAAGCAGAAACTAAAGCAATGTGGAAGAAAGATTCTCAAATAGTACCAATAGTAGTAGGAGCAACAGGTCTTATAAAGAGAGTCTACAATCTTACTTAGATACGCTACCAATACATGTAACTCTGTGCAAACTGCAGGAGGAGTCATTACAGGGCACATTGTGGGTGCTGCAAAGAGCACTTTTGGCTGACATCAAAAAGTGAAACAATACTAATTTCATGAACTTTAATCGTACTTTGACTTAGGAATGGGGTCAATTCCCGTCATGATATTAGAAAAGTACAGTTGTGTACACTTACCATAAATGTAGCTGTTAGAGTGTATTCATTGTTGCAGTCATAACATTTGGATTATCCCTGCCAGGGTAGTCCTTGGCCAGCCCGGATACCAGAGACTTAGTATTTCTGCATCAGTTGCTGTCGCTTGAGGACTGACGTCAGGACGTCAGTAGCATAAAGTAAGGCAGCTGACACCATTACATCAGTTTTTCTTGCCCTAACCTGTCAGGAGGCCAGGTTCTGGTGGAAGAACCCACCAGTGGAAAATAAATACCAACATGTCCCTTGTAAGGGGAAGTGAAAAGGGGGAGGGAAGGAAACCAGGACTGCAACAGTGAATACAATTGAACATCTACATTTATGCCAAGTGTACACAACTGTACTATGTTCTTCGTATTTCACTGTTAGTCATCAAATTTGGGTAGATTCCCAAAGCTGAGGAAAAGGGTAGAGGTAGTCAAGGAAACTAGGGGCTGGCTAGGATGCCCTGCAGGACTGCAGTGGCAAACCCTGCCCTGGATTTGGAGAAGAGAGGCAGGTGGTAATGCTTGGTAAAAGTGTGAACAGATGTCCAGGTGGCTGCCTCCAGGATGTCCCTGGTGGGGACTGCAGAGGTGGAGTGCCCTGGTGGTGTGTGTCCTAACCCCCTTGGGGGGAGACATTCCATGCTGTTTGTAGCAGAAATGGATGCAGTGTGCTATCCATTTGGAAATGGTTTGCTTGAAAACAGCTTTGCCTTCTGCCCCCGTAACAAAGCTAATCAGCAATTCATCAGACTTTTTGAAGGATTTAGTCCAGTCCAGATATAATCCGAGCTGTGTGTGCACATCTAGAGAGAGTGAAGAATCCTTTCCCCCTTGTTCTGGGGATTAGGAAAGAAGGTGGGCAAATGAATGGATTGGTTCAGAGCCACACTGGACACCACCTTGGGCATGAAGGATGGGTTAGTTCTGAAAGATACCCTATGGCCAGAAGGAATGCCGTCTTCCAGGAGAGAAATTTTAGCTCTTCAGAAGAAGCTGGTTCGAAAGGGGGCAGGGTGACCTTTTCCAAGACAAAGTTAAGGTCCCAAGCTGGTGTTTGTGCCCTTCTGGGGGGCCTCAAGTTGCTAGCCCCTCTGAGGAACTGTCTGATCAAAGGGTGTGAGAAAAGGGGCTGCTCAGTGGGAAAATGAGCAGAAATAGAGGCATGAATTTTTATAGAGGAGAGAGACCACTGTGTAGTAGGTCAGCCAAGTAATCCAGGATGAGAGGGATGGAGGGCTGTGCCAAATTGGCTCCCTTAGCCTGGATCCAGGTGCCAAACCTTTTCCTTTTATCTGCATGAGACTTTCTGGTGCTAGGATGTCTGGCCTCACGGATAACATCTAGAACCTGTTTACTGAGGCTGGCAGATTGGTTCAGGGTTAGGGAATAAGCTAAGCTGCCAAACTGAGTGTCTGTAATTGGGGATGCATGAATTCCCCTTCCCTCTGGGTCAGGAGGTTTGGAATCTGAGGAAGATGCCATGGAGGCAGCAGGGACAGGCTTTGCAGCAAGGGGTGTACCAGTGTTGTCCAGGCCAGTCTGGAGTTATGAGAATGGTCCTTGGTTTTTCCTCCCTTATTTGAGCATTATCCTGGGGATGAGGGGTAATGGAGGAAAGGCACAGACAGATAGATTGACCCTGGGGAAGCACAGAGCATCCACTTGCCAAGCCCTGCAGTGATGCTCCCCAGTGCAGAATTTGCTGAGCTGATGGTTGGTGTGGGACGCAAAGAGTCGACCTTTGGGGGTCCCCATTTCTGAGTTATTAGGGTGAAGGTACTTCTGTTGAGTTGCCACTCATGTGGGTTCAAAAGATTTCTGCTTAATTTGTCTGTCAGTGAGTTGAGACAGCCTGGTAGGTATTGTGCTAACAGGTGTAACTGCATGGAAGAGGCTGTGAGCCAAAAGTTCATGGACAGTCTGCACAGAGGGTAGGAGCAAGTCCCTCCCTGCTTGTTGATGTACCACATCACAGTGGTGTTGTCTGTTTTGATCAGGAGAACCCCTGGAGAGAGTAGGGGTTTGAAAGCTATCAAGCCACTCTGCACAGCCATCATCTCTATTTGACTGATGTGCAGAGGGATTTGCTGTGGGCTCCATTGGCTCTGTATGCACCTGCGTCCAGCTGTGCACCCCAAGCATAGTCTGGTGTGTCTGTGGTGAGGGTCTGGGTAGCGGGGGGGGGGGGTGGGGAGAAGGGCAGACCCTTGTTGTGGAAGCATGCTGTTGCCCACCAAAGAAACTCCTTTTTGAGGCATGGAATTATTGGTAGAAGAGTTTCCAGGTCTTGAGAGTGTTGACACCAAAGGCTCTTTAGGTACCACTGAAGTTTCCTCATATGCAGTCTGGCATATGGAATGAGTAGTATGCAAGATGCCATGAAACCCAGAGCTTGCAGGATCTTCCTTGCAGATAGCTGGGGCCTGGTGGCTAGTTGAGAGAAATAGGCTGTCAGGAAAATTAGTTTCTCTGGTGTAAGGTATGCCATCTGGGAGGCTGTGTTCAGACTTGCTCCCAGGAAGATTATGCTTTGGGTGGGCACCTGTTTGGACTTTTTTTTGTTGATTGATTGTGTACCCTATGGAGGTTAGTAGGATCTTTACAAAGGCCAGGTGCTTGAGCAGCTTTTCCTGACTGGCTGCCTGAATAAGGCAGTCATCTAAGAATGGGTAGATTTGAATATTTCTTTGTCTGCAAAAGGCAATGGCCGGAGCCAGACATTTTGTGAAAACTCTGGGAGCAGTAGATAAAGCAATGGGAAGTGCAGAGAACTGAAAGTGTTGAGATCCTGCCCTGAAGTAGAAATATTTCCTGCATGATTCACTGATAGGAATGTGTAGGTAGGCCTCTTTTAGATCTAGGGTGGCTAGCCAAGCGTCCTTGGAGATCATAGGTAGCAGCTGCTGGAGGGTGATCATTTTAATAAATTTTGGGGTCACCAGAAGGTGTTTAGAATGGACAGATCGAGGATGGGGTGCCAGATGGCCTCTTTTCTGGGCATCAGAAAATGTCTGGAGTAGAAGCCTTGGCCTATCTGTTCTGCAGGAATGTGCTCTACTGCCCTCATAGAGAGCAGGGAAAGGATTTGCTTTTGAGCCTCTGCCCACTGATTTGGTGGTAGATCTGGGATCCCTTTTGGGGTTGGAAGGGTGTGGAAGGAAAATTTGTATCCCTGAGGCACAATGTTCAGAACCCATTGGTCCTTGGTAATGATGGCCCAGGTACTTGAGTGAAAGGAGAGTTTTCCTCCTAAGGGTAGAAAAAGGTGGGTGGGCGGGGGGGGGTTGGGGTGGAGGAGGTGAGTCATTATGAGTTCTTATCATAAGGGGATGGCTTAGAACTCCCTGGTTTTGAATTGGAGGTAGTCCACTGCTTAGATCTCTGCATTCCCTGGGACTGTCGTCTGGGGGGGGGTCTGTTTCCACTGGGCCTAGGTTGGGCTGGTTTACTCGGAGCAGGAAAGGACCAGTGGTTAAAAGGGACAATGCCTGCTGAACCTGTAAGAAATCCTCAACTGTTTGCATAGATTTTGCTTTTTCTTCCATCTTTTTTAAGACCTCTTCTGCCTTACTGCCAAATAAGTTATCTTTGTGCAAGGGGGCATCCAACAATTTAGATTTGACAAGGTCTGGCAGGGGTTGTTCCTTAAGCCATGCATGTCTTCTAATAACAGATACAGTGACTGCTGCCTTGCAAGAAGCTTCTAGAGCATCATAACCACAGTGCAAAATGTGTTTAGTTACTTGACTTGCAGAATGCATTAAGTCTTGTAAATCTTTAGATTCTGCCCAAGCGGGAAAGGAAGATCTCTATTGTTTAAGGAGTTCCAAGGTATGTTGATGAAATTTCAGCATATGAAACTGAATATTTAGTGCCCTGATAGCAAGAGTAGCTGAGGTGTATACTTTTTTACTCCATCTGTCTAATGGTCGGGAATCCCTGTCTGAGGGGGTGGGATTCTTAGCAGAGGTTAGTTTAATCCCTTTTGGTCCTTGAGAAATTACCTCAGGGTTAGCTGTTGGATTTTTAAAAAGATATTTGTGTGAGCCAGGGACTCTATAGTATCGGTCTGGTTTTCTGGGAGCAGGAGGTAGGGCATCAGGAGTCAATCTGGATTCAAGGAAAACATCCTCCACAACATCTAGGACTTGGGGGATGGCCAAGGGTCTGTGTTGTGGAAGATAGTACAGTTGTGTACACTTACCATAAATGTAGATGCTTGAGTTTATTCACGGTTGCAATCACACTTGAGTTATCTGCCTGCAGGTAGCCCTCAGTCGGCCTGAATACCAAAGTCTTGGGATTTCTGCATCTGATGCTGTTGCTTCTTCCATGACGTCAGGGGTATAAAACATGCAGCCGAAGCCATTACATTAGTTTTTCTTGCCCCGTATGTCAGGAGCTCCCAAAATAGGAAGCAATTACATGGTGTGGAACACCCCCAGTAAAAAGAAAATACCACTGTTATAAGATATGGCCAAACAAAAAGGACAGGGAGAAGTACAGAGAAGTCAGGGGGCTGGAGGGAAGGTAACCACGACTGCAACAGTGAATACACTCGAACATCTACATTTATGTAAGTGTACACAACTGTACTACGTTTTGTGTTTCACTGTTGCAGTCATCACACTTGGGTTGATTCACAAACCTGTGGAAGGGTGGAGGCAGTCAAGAAGCATTAGGGTTGGCAAGCAGGCTCTGTAAGACTACTGTGGCAAATCCAGCTCTGTATTTAGAAGATAGGTAAGTGGTAATGCTTGGTGAAGGTGTGTACAGAACTCCAGGTTGCAGCTTCCAGGATGTCCCTGGTAGGGGCTCCCTTGAGAAATGCTGTAGATGTTGATGTAGCCCTAGTGGAATGAGTTCTGATCCCCTGTGAGGTAGGTTTCCCATGGTGTTTGTAGCAGAAATGGATGTTATGTGCTATCCATTTAGAAATGGTTTGCTTTGAAATGGCCCTGCCCTCTGCCAGTGTAGCAAAGCTGACTAGCAGCTGGTCAGATTTCCTGGAAGGTTTAGTGCTGTCCAGATAGACCCTAACCTGCCTGTGCACATCCAGGGAGTGTAGGATCCTTTCCCCTTTTATTCTGAGGATTAGGGAAAAAGGTTGGCAAATGAATAGATTGGTTTAAAGCCACACTAGATAACATCTTGGGCATAAATGATGGGTCAGTCCTGAGGGAATCCCTGTCCGCATGGAAGATAATGAAGGGTTCCACAGCCATAGGGGCCTGCAATTCAGACACACTTCTTGCTGAAGTGATGACTAGAAGTTAAGCTGTTTTCCAGGAGAGGAATTTCAACTCTGCTGTAGCAGCAGGTTCAAAGGGTGAAAGCGTGAGCTTCTCCAATACAAAGTTAAGGTCCCAGGCTGGAGTGGTAGCTCTCCTGAGTGGGGGAGGTCTTAAATTTTTGGCTCCTCTCAGGAACTGTTTGACCAGAGTATGAGAGAAGAGGGGTGCTTCAATATTATAATGAGCTGAGATGGCAGAGGCATGAATCTTAATTGTAAAGAAGGATAGGCCTTTGTAGAGCACTTCTGTTAAGTAATTTAGTATTTGAGGTAAGCTGGGCACAGTTGTGTCCATTCCTGAGACTGGCTCCAAGAACAGTATCTTTTTCACTTTTCTGAATAGGATTTTCTAGTACTAGGCCTCCTTGCCTCAAGGATGACATCCAGCACCTGTTAACTGAGGGTTGCTGGTGAGGAGTTCAGGGGATGAGCCAGGCTGCTAGGTTCAGGGTTTGTAGCAGAGGATGCAAAATCTGGCCCTCCTGCTGGGACAGCATGGAAGGGGTCTGAGGCAGGTGCCAAGGTGGCACTACTGTCAGACTGCGCAAAAGTTGGTACCAGTGCTGGCGTGGCCAGTCTGGTGCAATCAGGATTGTCCTTGTCTTGTCCTGTTTGATCTTTAGTAGAACCTTCGATATGTGGGGCAGAGGGGGAAAGGCATAGATTGAGAGGTTTTCCATATAAAGGACAGGGTAACCACTTTCCATGCTTGGCTATTGGGGGTTCTAGTGCAATGTTTGCTCAATTGATAGTTCTGCTGGGAAGCAGAGAGGTCCACCTCTGGTGCCCCCCACCTGTGAATCAGAAGCTTGAATGATTTGGTTTCCAGTTTCCCCTCGTGTGGGTCCATTAAATTTCTGCTTAAGTCGTCTGCCAGTGAATTTAGTTTGTCTGGCAGGAATTGAGCTTGCAGGTGCACTTGATTGCTCAAGGCTGTGTTCCACAGAGCCATGGCAAACCTGCAGAGTGGGTAGGAATGGGTTCCCCCCTGCTTGTTTATGTACCACATAACTGTGGTGTTGTCTGTCTTTATCAATAGTTGCCCTGGAAGAATAAGGCATTTGAAGGCTTTCAGAGCATTCTGTACAGCTAACATTTCTTTTTCATTGATATGCAGATGCATTTGCTTTGGGCTCCATTTGCCTTGAATGCATTGTCCTGCCATGTGACACCCCCCCATTCATAGTCTCATGTGTCTGTTAGGGTTTGGGTGGCAGGGGTTTGAGTGAAAGGGAGTCCCTTGTAGCAGGCCTCTGCCCACCAAAGGAACTCTGTCCTTAGGCAAGGAATGATGGGAATCATTGTTTCCAGGTCCTGAGAATGTTGACACCAGAGACTTAAGTACCACTGAAGTTACCTCATATGCAGTCTTGCATGTGGAATTAGTATAATGCAAGAGGCCATGAAACCTAGGGCCTGCAGTATTTTTCTTGCATATAGCTGGGTTTGGGTGGTCAGTAGATTGAAGAAGTTTGTCAAATAAATTTGTTTTTCTGGAGTGAGGAATGCCATCTGGGAAGTTGTGTTCAAGCTTGCTCCCAGGAATACAATCTTTTGGCTGGGTACCAGATGTGATTTATTTTCGTTGATGGTTTACCCCAGTGAAGTTAGAAGTCTCTCTGCAAATGTCAGGTGCTGGAGTAGCAATTCCTGACTGTCCGCCTGAATCAGGCAATCGTCCAAGTATGGGTAAATTTGAATTTTTCTCTGCCTAAAATATGCAATGGCTGGAGCTAGGCATTTGGTGAATACCCAGGGCGCAGTAGATAAGCCAAAGGGAAGTGCATAGAGCCTGCTCTGAAACGTAGATATTTCCTGCAAGATTCCCTTATGGGGATGTGCAGATAAGCTTCTTTTACATCTAGGGTGGCTAGCCAGGAGTCCTTGGCTAGCATAGGAATCAGCTGTTGGAGAGTAAGCATTGTGAATCTTGGAACCACCAAGAAGGTGTTGAGAAAGTACAGTTTTGTACCTACCATAAATGTAGATGTTCGAGTGTATACCCTGCTGCAGTCATCACACTTGGGTTATCCTGCCGACAGGCGGTCCCGCAGTCGGCCCGAATTCCAAAGTCTTGGTCCAGCGTCGGTTGCTGTCACTTCTTCATATATATACATATAGCTATATGAAAATAAAACAAAACCCTTAGGCACAAGCAAATACACCACAGAGGTAGTATAGGACAGAGTGGTAGAGATAAGTTCAACTAGTTCAGAGGGGATGGCGGGAGGGTAACCTGGACTGCAGCAGGGTATACACTCTAACATCTACATTTATGGTAGGTACAAAACTGTACTATGTTCATCGTGTTACCCTGCTGCAGTCATCACACTTGGGTAGAATCCCAAAGCTAAGGATGGGTGGTGGAGTCAAACAGGGTTAGAGGAGGCTAGAAGGCCCTGGAAAACTGCAGTGGCGAAGCCAGCTCTAGTCTTAGAGTAAAGTGGTAAGTGGTAATGTTTGGTGAAGGTGTGTACTGAACTCCAAGTTGCAGCTTCCAGAATATCCTTGGTTGAGACCCCCCTGAGGTAGGCTGTAGATGTAGCTGCTGCCCTAGTAGAGTGGGGCCTTATGCTAGCAAGAACTGGTTTTCCATGGTGGGTGTAGCAAAAACGTATGCAATGTCCTATCCATTTGGAAATGGTCTGTTTTGAGATAGCCTTTCCTTGTGATGCTGTAGCATAAGATACAAAAAGCTGGTCAGATTTTCTGAAAACCTTAGTTTTTTCCAAGTAGTAACGTAGCTGCTTGTGAACGTCCAAGGAATGTAGGAGTCTTTCTCCTTTGTTCTGTGGATTTGGAAAGAAGGTGGGTAAATGGATGGTTTGATTTAGAGCCACACTGGATACCACCTTAGGCATAAAGGAGAGGTTAGTTCGTAGAGAAACTCTGTCTTGATGAAAAATGAGGAAAGGCTCCAACTGCCATTAGTGCCTGAAGCTCTGAAACTAATTGCTAGCAGCAGGGCAGTCTTCCATGATATAAACTTTAAGTCAGCTGAGAAAGCTGGCTCAAAAAGAGGCAGCGTAAGTTTTTCCAGAACAAAGTTGAGGTCCCAAGTAGTTGTTGGTGCTCTCCTGGGAGGCCTAATGTTTTTGGCCCCTCTGAGAAACTGCCTTAGGAGTGGATGTGAAAATAAGGGAGGATCCGTGTTGTAGTGAGCTGAAATAGCTGAGGCGTGGATTTTAATAGATGAGAAAGAAAGCCCTTTTTGTAGCATCTCAGTTAAATATTGCAGAATCTGAGGTATGTCAGGCTGAAGGGTATTTTGGCCTTTAGCTTGGTTCCAGGCGCAAAACCTTTTCCGTCTGAGTAGGCTTTCCCGGTGCTGGGCCTCCTGGCCTCCAGAATAACATCCATAACAGCTTGTGAGAGAGGAGCTGGCTGGTTGCTTAGGTGATTTGCCATGCAGCCAAGTTTAAGGTTTTGAGTTGGCTGTGTAGAATCTGATTGTCTTGCTGTGTGAGCAGATGGGTAATTTGTGGTAGAATCCATGGTGGACCCTGGGCCATATTCCTTAATAGTGGGTACTAGTGCTGGCATGGCCATCTGGGTCAATGAGTATCATTCGGGGTCTCTCCATCCTGACTGTCAGCAGCACCTTTGTGAGAAGGGGTAATGGAGGAAAGGCATATACTGTCAGCATTTTCCAAATGAATGACAGTGCGTCCACTTTCCAAGCTTGATGGTGAGAAGTCCTTGTGCAAAATTTTGTTTGGTGATAGTTTTGGGGGCTGGCAAATAGGTCTGTCTGGGAGCCCCCATTTTTGAGTTATCATTGCAAATACTTGTGGATCCAGTTTCCACTCGTGGGGATCCATGATGTTTCTGCTTAGGTCTGCCAATGTGTTCTTTTTTCCTGGCAGGAATTGAGCTTGTAATTGAACTTGGTAAGCCAGTGCTGTGTTCCACAAGGTCATTGCTTGCCTGCATAGAGGGTAGGCGTGTGTACCCCCTTGCTTGTTTATGTACCACATTACTGTGGTGTTGTCTGTTCTTATGATAAGCTGTCCTGGATGTAAGAGGTCCTTGAAGGCTGTCAGAGCATTTTGTACAGCTAGCATTTCTTTTTGATTGATGTGCAGATTCCTTTGATCTGCAGTCCATATGCCTTGAATGCACCGTTCTGCCATGTGTGCCTCCCAGGCATAGTCCGATGCATCTGTTGTCATAGTTTGCTTGGCTGGGGGTAAGGTGAAAGGCTGACCCTTGTTGAGGTGACATGCCTGTGACCACCATAGGAACTCCTAATGAAGGCAGGGAATGAGAGGCATCATTGTTTCCAAGCTGTGGCTGTGTTGAGTCCATACGCTTTTTAGGTACCATTGTAATTTCCTCATATGCAGTTTTGCAAATGGTATTAGTAGTATGCAAGATGCCATGAAGCCCAAGGCCTGCAGAATTTTTCTTGCAGGGAGTTGGGTCTTTGTTGCCATTGCTCTGAAGTATTGAGTTAATTGTAGTTGTTTGTCTGGCGTCAGATAAGCCATCTGGGCTGTTGTATTCAAGCTGGCACCCAGGAATGTCATATTTTGTGAGGGCACTAGTTTTGATTTCTTTTCATTTACTGTGTACCCTAGGCAACTTAGAAGATGTTTTACAAAAGCCAGGTGTTGTAAGAGAATGTCCTTGCTTTCTGCTTGGATGAGGCAGTCGTCCAGGTATGGGTATATTTGAATTCCTCTGTCTGCAGTATGCAATTACTGGTGCCAGGCATTTTGTGAAGACCCTGGGTGCAGTAGATAAGCCAAAGGGCAATGCAGAGAATTGGTAATGGGTTGAACCTGCAATGAAACGGAGGTATCTTCTGCAATTTTGTCTGATAGGGACATGCAGGTATGCCTCCTTGAGGTTCAACGTTACTAGCCAAGCTTTCTTGCCCAACATGAGAAGAAGCTGCTGTAGTGTTAAGCATCTTGAATTTGGGTACTTGCAAGAAGGTGTTTAAAATTGAAAGGTCCAGAATGGGTCTCCAAGCATTGTCCTTTCTGGGGACTAGAAAGAGCCTTGAGTAAAATCCTTGGCCTTGCTCCTGGGTAGGTACCAGTTGAATGTCTCTCATGTCCATGAGAGCTGTAATTTGTTTTTGTACTTCTGCCCATTGATTTTGTGGCAGGTTTGGCATTCCTTTTATCCTTGGCAAAGTGTGGAAATGGAATCTGTATCCTTGTGAGATAATGTCTAGGACCCATTTTTCCGTTGTGACGATGCGCCAGTTGTCTGCAAAATGTGCTAATTTTCCTCCCAAGGGAGCTGCCAAGAGAGTTTTGTTTGGCAGTTTGAGGTATAAGTCATTGTGCTTGCCTTCTAGTAGTTTGTGGCCTGTCTTCTCCTCCCTTCTGTGTTGCAGTGCCCCATTGGCGGGGTTTGTAAGGGATTTGTACTTGTCCTCTGCCCCTTGGGCGCATGTATTTACCCCTCTGTGGTCTGTCAGAAGCTGGAAAGGACCAATTTTTTGTTGGCCAATTTCTGCTGAAGCGTGGGGGCTGTACCTGTAAGAAATCTTTGACAGTCTGCATAGATTTTGCCTTATCCTCCAATTTCTTTAAAACCTCCTCTGCTTTAACCCTAAATAAGACATCCTGCTGTAAGGGTGCATCTAGTAACTTTGCTTTAACATGATCAGGCAGAGATTGTTCCTTTAACCAAGCATGCCTACGTATAACAGACCCAGTAACAGCTGCTCTAGAGGAAGCTTCCAAGGCATCAAAACCACATTGTAAAGTATGTTTTCCCACCTGTTCAGCTACATGCAACAGATCCTGCATTTCCTTGAATTCAGACTGTTGAGGGTGTGTGCCCATCCTTTGTTTTATTTGAGACATTAGGAATTGTTGGTATTTAAGCAATTTAGTGCTCTCATAGCTAGAGTAGCTGAGGTGTAAACCTTCTTCCCCCACTTATCTAGTGCTCTGGAGTCCCTTTCAGAGGGTACAGGATTTTTAGCCATAGAAGCCTTCGCCCCCTTGGGACCCTGGGAGATTGTCTCTGGATCAGCAACAGGACTTTTGTATAGGAATTTGTGAGTCAGGCACTCTATAGTATCTATCTGGTTTGGCTGGAGCAGGAGGCAGAGAATCTGGATTTAGACTAGATTCTAAGAAAACATCATCCACAATGTCCAAAACTGGGGGGATAACAAAGGGTCTGTGCTGGGGGAGTAAAAGAAACTCTCGGAGCCTTTTCTTTGAGTCGGAGTAGTCCTGACCTTCTCAGTGGAAATGTTCCCTCATGGTATGTAAGGTTTCCCCAAAGGAATAATCTTCAGGGGGAGAAGCTGAGGGAATGGAGTCTTCAGCATCAGAATCTTCATAAGGTGGAAAGGAGTAATCCTGTTCCTCAGAGGAGCCTGAGGAAACAGACACTTGATCAGAGGATGCATAATCCTCCTCTTGTCTAGGCCTTTTGTCGCGGGGTTGGGAACCCCTGATCAAAGAAATTAAATCTTCAGCCATTTTAAGCATCTGTTTCTTAGGCATAGGGCCTTGACCTGGAGACTGAAGAGTAGTCTTTTTTGGTTTTAGAGGAGTCTTAATCTTAGCATAAGATTTTATGGTGAGAGTAGTCGGTCTGAAGACACCTTCAGAAACCGAAGGTGTTTCTACAGCACCGGCTTCTCCTACTGCAATGTCGTCGGTAGGGCCTAAAGAAAATGGCAGCGTCGGCCTAGAACTCTCTGTTGGAGAGGCCGAAGTGGTCTGGGGATCCAATTCAGCGGTAGCCAGGGGCTGCGTAGGCGCCTCACTGAAAACCGGAGAACCGGCGATCGGCCCAGCCGAGGCCTCGGAGTCTGGCTTGGATCTAGGCTGCCTTTCTTTATCTTTGTGTTTTTTATGCACGCCGGTAGTCGTTTGCTCCGATGGCATAGTGTAATTAAATTTCCTACCGAAGTAGTGTCATGCGAAATCAAAGCGTCGCTTAATAGTTCACTTATTGATCCTAGCACAAAACCGACAACCAGTGACATTGTGGTCTGAGCCTAGGCAAGGTATACAAAAAGAATGAAAGTCCTTATGAGATATTTGTTTCCCACAAGAAATGCAATTGTTAACTTTTTCTGACATCGGACTGAGGCAAAAGGTTCCCCAATGGGGTACTTAGCTTTGAAGACTTCGGACTGAAACTCTATTCGAAAATCTCAGGTGTTGGCCGACCGGCACTTGTGAACTGCTTCTGCTTCGGGCACCGCGCGGCAAGAAAGACTTAAGAAAATGGTGTTGGATGCCTCTGATATACCTCTGACGTCAGGGAAGAAGGGACAGCAACCGACGCCAGACCAAGACTTTGGAATTTGGGCCGACTGCAGGACTGCCTGACGGCAGGATAACCCAAGTGCGATGACTGCAACAGGGTAACACAATGAACATCAAACAGATCCAGGATAGGGCACCAAGAGTTTTCTTTTCTAGGTACCAGAAACAATCTGGAGTAAAAACCTTGTCCCCTTTGCTCTGCTGGGACAGGTTGAATAGCCTTGATACAGAGAAGAGAAAGTACTTGCTTTTGGGCATCTGCCCACTGGTTTGGGGGGAGGTCTGGCTATCCACTTGGGGTTGGCAATGAGTGGAAGTAGAATCTATATCCCTGGGATACAATGTTCAAGACCCATTTGTCCTGGGTAATGTACTCCCAGTTTTTTGTATGCAGGGCTAGTTTTCCTCCTAAGGGTGCAGGTACTTGGGCAAGGCTTGGAAGAATTAAGGATAAGTCATTGTGAAATGTTACCAAAAGATGGTGGCTTACTACTCCCTCTTTTTGAGGTGGGAGCACTCCATTTGTTTTGATCTGTGCATACCCTGAGAATGTAGTGTTGGTGGTCTGCTGCCCCTGGGTTTGGACTGAGAAGGTCTGGGAGGTACCGGAAAAGGCCAGTTTTTAGAAGGCCAATGCCTACTGAATCTAGGTGGCTGTACCTGTAGGAAATCTTTAACAGCTTGCATAAACTTAGCTTTTTCCTCCATCTTTTTGAAGACTACTTCTGCTTTAGTGCCAAATAGACGTTCTTGGTTTAATGGAGCATCAAGTAATTTTGCTTTGACAAGGTCTGGCAAGATTTGTTCCTTACGCCAAGCTTGCCTTCTAAGAACAGACCCAGTGACAGCAGCCCTGCAAGATGCTTCTAAGGCATCAAAACCACATTGCAAAGTAGGTTTTCCAACTTGGTTAGCAAAATGCATTAACTCTTGTAAATCTATGTTCTGCACAATCAGGATTAAACATCATTTTCTGTTTAATTAGCTCCATAATATGTTGCTGATACTTTAACATATGAAACTGGCAATTTAAAGCCCTGATGGCAAGAGTAGTAGACGTGTACACCTCCTTACCCCATCTGTCTAAAGCCCTAGAATCCCTGTCCAAAGTGGAAGGGTTTTTGGCTGTAGTAGCCTTAATGCCTTTAGGTCCCTGGGAAATGGTCTCTGGATCCGCAGCAGGATTCTTGGAGGAATTTGTGGGAGCAGGTACTCTGTAGTACCTGTCAGGTTTTCTGGGAGCTGAAGGCAAAGTATCAGGGGTAAGGCTGGATTCCATGAAGACATCATCTGCAATTTCCAGATCAGGAGGGATAGCTAGAGGCCTATGCTGAGGCAAGTAAAAATTTCCTGAGTTTTTCTGGACTGTGGGTAGTCCTGGCACTCCCAGTGGAAATGCTCTCTAAGGGTATGCAGAGTTTCACCAAAAGAAAAATCCTCTGGTGGGGAAGCACAGGGAATGGAATCCTCTGTATCAGAATCCTCATAGGTAGATAAAGGTATGTCCTGGTAAACAGAAGGGTCAGAGTCATTGGACTCATGATCTGAATGAAGAATTAGAAGGAAAATCAGTTCTTGGTCTTTTAGAGGGGGGGGGGGCGTCTTCCTCTAATTAAAGTAATAAGGTCTTCAGCCATTCTAAGCATTTATTTCTGTGGCACAGGGGCCTGAGAATGAGCTTTGGTCATTGGTTTCCTGGGCGTAGTGTGAACTCTGGGCCTGAGAATTTCAGAATTTTTGGTTTGAAACCAAGTCGTCGGTTTAATATGAACATCGAAAGGCCGGAACACACCCACAGAAGCTGGTGTCTGCACAGCAGCTCCGGACCCATCCAAGGTAGAGACATTCGCAGGTTCCATAGTCGAAGAAGCATCTCGCGGCATACCGGACTCCGAATGAGTCTCCGTAGAGGCCTGCGAATCTGTAGAAGCGGGTAACAGGGGCTGCAAAAGTGCCTCACTGAGTACCGGCAGACCTGCGACAAGCTTAACGGAAGCATCGTCTGCAGTTTTGGACCTATGCAGTCTGTCTATCCTTACATTTTTTCGGAAGATCAGTAGTCGGATGGCTTATCGAAGCCATTTCGGAATGTGGAGAACAAGAGCGAAATAACTTAGACACAAAAATAGCCCGATGACGAATAGATCGGGCGTTGAACAAGACACAAAATAGACAGCGAGGAACGTTGTGGTCTGGGCCTAAACAGGTGACGCAGTAAGAATGAAAATCTCTGTGAGGTATTTGCTTTCCACAGGCAAGACAATTAATTTTTTCTGACATTGGTTAGAGCAAGAAAAAAGGGTCCCCAAAGGGGTATTATCTTTTACAAGACTTCAGGTCTGAAACTCGAAAAACTAAAACTTCAGGAGGCGGCCGACCGGCACTTGTGAACTGCTTCTGCTTTGGACTCTGCTCTGCAAGAAAAGTGGTTGTAATGGCATCGGCTGCATGTTTTATACCCCTGACGACCTGACATCATGGAAGAAGTGACAGCATCCAATGCAGAAATCCCAAGACTCTGGTATTCGGGGCCGACTGAGGGCAACCTGCAGGCAGATAACCCAAGTGTGATGACTGCAACAGTGAAACACGAAGAACATCTAGGAATTCCCAGAGTCTCTTTTTAGATTGAGGGTAGTCCTGACTCTCCCATTGGAAATGCTCCCTTAAGGTATGCAGGGTTTCCCCAAAGGAAAAATCCTCTGGGGGAGAGTCCTCTGCATCAGAATCCTCATAAGTGGAGAGGGGTTGCATGTCTTCATAATCAGATGCATCAGATTCATCGGACTCTTGGTCAGACAAAACTAGACAGGACAGATCTCTTTCTTTTTGTGGTTGTGGGGGTAGCTTGGCTTCCCCTCATCAACATAAGGTCTTCCTCCATTTTAAGTATTTGAGACTGAGGCAATGTAGCAGACACCTGTGAGTGGGGCGTCGGTTTCTTGGGTGTGGTTCAAACCCTGGGCCTAAGAAACTCGGTCATTTTTGAAAGAATGGTAGTCAATAAAGAAGACGGTTTGTGCTGAGATTCGATAGTGCGAAGGACTTCTTCGGAAGCCGGTGCCTTCTCAGCGGCTCCAGACCCATCCAAGGTAGAGACGACCACAGGATCCTTAGTCGAAGAAGAGTTTTGCGGCATACCGGACTCCGAAAGGGTCTCGGTAGTGGCCTGCAAATCAACTGAAGCAGGCATCCGGGACTGCAAAAGTGCCTCACTGAGTACCGGAGAACGTGTCGTGGGTAGGTTTGGACCTGTGTGGTCTCTCTGTCTTTATATTTAAGTTTTTTCGGAAGATCTGCTGTCGGATGACTTACTGAAAGCCATATCAGAATTAGAGGACTGTAAACGAAAATATCTGGCTAGAATAAGGGCCCGATGACAGATAGTTCTGGCATTGAACAAAGCACAGAAGTGACAGCAGAGGACATCATGGTCTGGACCCTAAGAGTGGAAGTCTCTGAGTGGTATTTGCTTTCCACACGCGAGACAATTAAACTTTTTCTGGACATCGGTTAGCGCAAGAAAAAAGGATCCCCAATGGGGTACCTAGCTTTAGAAGACTTCAACTTCAATTCAGAGACTAAACTTAGGTAGCGGCCGACCGGCATTCGTGCGAACTGCTTCTGCTTTGGGCTCCATGGCAAGAAAGACTGATGTGATGGTGTCGGCTGCCATACTTTATACTACTGAACTACTGACTACCTGATGTCAGTCCTCAAGCGACAGCAACAGTTGTAGAAATACTAAGTCTCTGGTATTCAGGTCGGCTAAGGGCTACCCTGGCAGGGATAACCCAAATGTGATGACTCCAACAGTGAAACATGAAGAACATCCCAAAAGACTTCGAGAAATAAAAAAAGGGAGATACCAAACATGCAATAATAAAAAGCCTAATCTCAAAAATGATACAAGGCTGGAAGACAGGAACAGGGAAGGAGGACTAATAAGAGAAGCACAGATATCCTGGATGAATAGCATGAAGCACGAGGATGACAAACAGGAAGAAGGGGAATGGTCTTAGTCTTAGAAAATGCAGTTGTGTAAAACCTTACCTTAACACCATATGTCCTTTTCTTTATGGTTGCACTATTCATGACCTAATGGATCTCTTGACAAGAATAGTCCAACATCCAGCCAGTATGCCAAAGCTTTTAGTACTTACAGGTAAGTCACAGGTACGCACCCCGCACAAGGCATACGGCATAAAGGTGACATATGGATGCGCACACAGAATTGGTAATGCCCCAGGAGGAACAAAATGTCCCTAGGGACAAGGAAAAAAAACATCTGCATTCAGAAAAAAAGAGCCCTTCAGCTAGGATGGCATGAAAAAATATGCTACAGCAAAGGAGGCAGGAGGGAGGGAAGGAGTGAATACTGCAACAATGAAGAGAATGACATCTACTGTTATGGTAAGATTTTACACAACTGCACTATGTCCTTGCATTTCACTGTTCCAGTATTCATAATCTAAGGAAGAGTACAAAAGCTCAACAGGAAGCCTGGAAGGAGGACAGCACAGAAGAGCCCTCAAGGATGGAACTGGAATCCAGCCCCTTGGGGGAAAAAAAAGCACCACAGGAAACAGCAGCTCTGGTAGAATGAGCCTTTAATAAGGAGGAAAGACATTTACCATTAAAAGAATAGCGAAAAGAAATGGGCCTTAGAAATTCAGGAAGTGATGGTTTGCTTAGAAACAGCCAAACCTAAAGACCTAGGATGAAAGGAAACAAAAAGCTGCTCAGACCTGCGAATAATTTTAGTTTTATCCAAATACTATCCGAACTACCTTTGCAAATCTAAGGCGTGAAAAAGCTCCTCACTGGCAGACTGTGGAGAAGGGGAAAAAAGGAAGTAAGATGAACAGACTGATTAAGAGACAATTCACTAACCATCCTGGGCATAAAAGAAGGGTTAGTGCAAACAGACACCCTTGTCTCTGTGGAAAACTAAGAAAGAACAGCCACAAGAGCCTGAAGTTCAGGCATTCTCTTGGCTGAAATGAGATCAAAGAGAACAGTCTTCAAAGTATAATGTTGCAAGGAAGCTGTAGAAGCAGGCTCAAGAGAGCCCAAGTCAATTTTTCAAGTGTAAAATTGTGGTCCCAGGAAGACTAAATAGGCTTCCTGAGAGGACTGATATGAAGGACACTTTTCAGAAATTGTTTGACCTCAAATCTAGAGGCAAGAGGAGGAATCAAAGGCAGACAAGCAGGAAAGTACAGTTGTATACACTTACCATTAATGTAGATGTTAGAGTGTATTCACTGTTGCAGTCATTACATTTGGGTTATCTGCTTGCAGGTAGCCCTCAGTTGGCCTGATTAACAAAGTCTTGGGTCCTGCGTCAGTTGCTGTCTCTTCTTCCGTAATGTTAGGTCGTCAGGGTATGCAGCCGACATCATTACATCAGTTTTTCTTGCCCAAGATGTCAGGTGCTCCCCATAATGGGAAGCAATTAAAATCTATAAATATACAAGGTTATACCTCAAACAAAAAAGCAAATACACCAAAAACCTTTTAAGCATTGAAAAGGAGAGAAGAGGTATAGCCAAACAAAGTCAGGGGGCTGGAGAGAGGGTAGCCAGGACTGCAACAGTGAATACACTCGAACATCTACGGTAAGTGTACACAACTGTACTATGTTCTTAGTGTTTCACTGTTGCAGTCATTACATTTGGATAGATTCCCAAAGCTAAGGATGCGAGGAGGAATTTAGATAGCATTAGGACCAGCTAGAAGGCCCTGCAAAACTGTAGTGGCAAAGCCAGCTCTGGATTTAGAGAAAATTGGCAAATGGTAATGCTTGGTGAAAGTATGTACAGAAATCCAGGTAGCAGTTTCTAGGATGTCCCTGGTAGGTACGCCTCTGAGAAAGGCTGTAGAGGTAGATGCAGCCCTGCTCGAGTGGGATCTGATCCCCTGTGGGATAGGTTTTCCATGGTGCTTATAGCAGAAGTGAATGCAATGGCCTATCCATTTGGAGATAGTTCACTTTGAAATAGCCTTCCCCTCTGTCCCTGCAGCAAATGCCACCAGCAGTTGTTCAGATTTCCTTTGTGGTTTAGACCTATCCAAGTAGGATCTAAGTTGTCTGTGCACATCTAAGGAGTGCAGTGTCCGTTTCCCTTTGTTCTGTGGATTAGGAAAGAAGGAAGGCAAATGAATGGACTGATTAAAGGCCACACTGGATACCACCTTTGGCATGAAAGAGGGATTGGTCCTAAGGGACATCCTGTCCGCATGAAAGATGATGAAAGGCTCCACTGCCATAAGGGCCTGCAACTCAGATCCCCATCTTGCTGAAGTGATGGCTAAAAGGGAAGCTGTTTTCCAAGAAAGGAATTTTAAATCTGCAGTAGCAGCTGGCTCGAAAGGAGGAAGGGAGAGTTTCTCCAATACAAAGTTAAGGTCCCAGGCTGGAGTTGGAGCTCTCCTGAGTGGTGTTATATTTTTGGCCTCTCTGAGGAACTGCTTGAGCACTGGAAGAGAGAAGAGGGGAGGTTCTGTGTTATAATGAGCTGAAATGGCTGAGGCATGAATTTTTATTAAGGAAAAAGACAGGCCCTTGTGAAGCATCAGTTAAGTATTGTAAAATCTGAGGTAAATTGGGCACTGCTGTGCTCATCCCTTGAGATTGGTTCCAGGCACAGAATCTTTTCCATTTTTCAGCATAAGATTTTCTAGTACTAGACCTCTTTGCCTCTAAAATGACATCCATCACTGGTTTACTGACGGATGGTAAAAGAGAGCTTAGGTAATTAGCCAGGCTGCTAGGTTCAGTGTTTGAAGCTGAGGGTGCAGAATCTGGTTCTCCTGCTGAGACAGCAGGGTAAGAGTCCGAGGCAGGTGCCATGGGGCCAACAGTGACACTGTGCAGGAGGGAGAACCAGTGTTGGCATGGCCAGGCTGGTGCAATCAAAATCATCCTTGGTTTGCCTTGTTTGATCTTTAGTAGTACTTTGGATAGCAGAGGCAGACAAGGAAAGGCATAAACTGATAGGTTTTTCCAGCTGAAGGACAGAGCATCCACTTTCCAAGCTTGTCTGTGGGGAGTCCTTGCACAAATTTTTTCCAATTGATAGTTCTGGGGGGAGGCAAACAGGTCTATATCTGGGCTCCCCCATTTGCTTGTAAACATGTTGAAAATCCTTGGTTCCAGTTTCCAGTCGTGTGGGTCCATGAGGGTTCTGCTTAGTCCATCTGCCAGTGTATTTAGTTTCCCTGGCAGGAATTGAGCTTGTAGATGTACTTGGTAGCTCAAGGCTGTGTTCCACAATGCCATGGCTAGTCTGCAGAGGGGGTAAGAATGTGTACCCCCCCCCCGCTTGTTGATGTACCACATAACAGTGGTGCTGTCCGTCTTTACCATTAGTTGTCCTGGAAGAATGTGGTCCTTGAAGGCTGTCAGAGCATTCTGTACAGCTAACATTTCTTTATGACTGATGTGAAGGTGCATTTGAATTGGGTTCAATTTACCCCGAATGCACTGCACTTCCCTGCCAGGTGCCCCCCCCCCCCATGCATAGTGTGAGGAGTCTGTTAGGGTTTGGGCAGCAGGGGGTAGTTTGAATGGTAGTCCCTTGTTTTGGTGGCAGGCCTCTGCCCACCAAAGGAACTCTAGGCGTACACAAAGAATGATAGGAATTCATTGCTTCTAGATCCTGAGAATGTTGACACCATAGGCTTTTTAGATACCATTGTAGTTTCCTCATATGCAGTCTTGCATATGGAATTAGAATAATGCAGGAGGCCTTGAACCCCAAGGCTTGTAGTATTTGCCTTGCAGATAGCAGGGTTTTTGTGACCACTTGTTATAAGTAGGTTGTCAAGTGAATTTGTTTCTCTGGCGTGAAGAAAGCCATCTGGGAAGTTGTATTCAAGCTTGCTCCCAGGAATATAATTTGTTGACAGGGTACCAGGTGTGATTTCTTTTCGTTTATGGTGTACCCCAGACAAGTTAGCACCCTCTGTACAAAACCCAGATGATTCAAAAGTATGTCCTGGTTTTCCGCCTGAGTTAATCATCCAGGTATTGGCATATTTAAATATTTCTTTGCCTGCAAAATGCAATGACTGCAGCTAGGCACTTTGTGAATACCCTGGGCACAGTAGATAAGCCAAAGGGCAGTGCAGAGAACTGACAGTGCGTGTAGACTGCTTTGAAGCATAGGTATCTTCTGCAAGATTCCCTGATTGGGATGTGCAGGTATGCTTCCTTTAAATTTAGTGTTGCCAACCAGGCATCTTTGCTTAGCATACTGGTGAAGAGTCAGCATCTTGAATTTTGGAATCACCAAAAAGGTGTTTAGAGTAGGCAGGTCCAGGATAGAACGCCATGAATAGTCTTTTCTGGGTATCAGGAAAAATCTCGAGTAGAATCCTTGTCCCTTTTTCTCTTCTGAAACCAACTGAATAGCCCTTATGCTTAAGAGAGAGAGTACTTGCTTTTGGGCCTCTTCCCACTACTTTGGAGGTAGATCCAGCCAACCGCTTGGAGTTTGTGACGTGTGAAAGTGAAATCTGTATCCTTGGGACACTATATTAAAAACCCATTTGTCCTGGGTAATGAGTCCCCAGTTCTTTGCATGAAGTGCAATCTTTCCCCCCCAAAGGGGCAGTCAGTTGAGAAGTGCTTGGAAGTTTTAAAAAGAAGTCATTGAGACAGTTTACCATAGGAGGTAGTTTTATTACTCCCAAATTTGCAAGTGGAGGCCCCGCACTGCTTAGTCCTGTGCGTCACCTGGGACTGAAGCCTGGGTGCTCTGCTGGATCTGGGTTTGGACTGAAGGTCTGGAAGAGGCAGGAAAGGACTAATTCTTAGAAGGCCAATGCCTACTAAATCTTGGAAACTGTACTTGTAAAAAGTCTAACAGTTTGTATAGATTTAGCTTTTTCCTCCATCTTTTTAAGAACGTCTTCTGCCTTGTTGCCAAACAGGTGGCCCTGATTTAAGGGAGCATCCAGTAATTTCACTTTAACATGATC
The DNA here is from genome assembly GCF_019279795.1 of Protopterus annectens. Taxonomy (NCBI): domain Eukaryota; kingdom Metazoa; phylum Chordata; order Ceratodontiformes; family Protopteridae; genus Protopterus; species Protopterus annectens. The sequence goes on along the minus strand of NC_056749.1, from coordinate 212,832,868 downwards.
TGGCAAGGAGTGCTCCTTAAGCCAAGCATGTCTTCCAAGTACTGACCCAGCTACCACGGCCCTGCAAGATGCCTCTAGTGAATCAAAACTACATTGCAATGTATGTTTACCAACTTATACAGCAGAATGCATAAAATCCTGTAAATCCTTATTTTCAGCACAATCAGGAGTCAACCTCATTTTCTGTTTAAGCAATCCAATAATATGCAGCTGATACTTCAACATATGAAACTGGCAATTCAAGGTCCTAATGGCCAAAGTTGTAGAAGTGTATACCTTCTTACCCCATCTATCCAGCGCCCTGGAGTCTCTATCAGAGGGGATAGGATTTTTGGCAGTAGTAGCTTTAATGTCCTTGGGTCCCTGTGAAATGGTTTCAGGATCCGCAGTAGGATTTTTGAAAAGGAACTTGTGAGAGTCAGGAACCCTGTAATATCCATCAGCTTTTCTGGAAGCAGGAGGTAGAGAGTCAGGGGCCATGCTAGATTCCGAAAAGGCATCATCAACAATGTCCAGTACAGGAGGTATAGCTAAAGGCCTGTGCTGGGGCAGGAGTAAGAAATCCCCAAGCCTTTTTTTAGAATCAGAGAAATCCTGGTTTTCCCAACGAAAAAGCTTCCTGAGAGTATGAAAGGTTTCACCAAAAGAGAAATCCTCTGCGGGGAAGCAGAGGGAATAGAGTCCTCAGCATTAGAATCCTCATAGGTAGATAAGGGTAAATCCTGGTCATCAGAGGAAACATAAATTTCAGAATCCTGGTCAGAAGTATAAGCAAACTCAGTCCCAGGTCTCTCTCTAAAATGAAAATTTCAGGAGTTGGCCGACCAGCACTTGCGAACTGCTTCTGCTTCGGGCACCGCACGGCAAGAAAGACTGATGTAATGACGTTGGATGCATGCTTTATACCCCCTGACGTCACAGAAGAAGAGACAGCAACAGACACAGAACCCAAGACTTTGTTAATCAGGCTGACTGAGGGCTACCTGTAAGCAGATAACCCAAATGTAATGACTGCAACAGTGAAACACGAAGAACATCTGCTGACAGGTGAGCTTTAACTGAAGAATAAGCTAAGCTAACCAAGCATGCAGCAGGGAGCAGATCACACAAGTAAGTGAGAACCAGAGGAGGAACCTCCACAGATAGATGATCCGGATGCCGAGAAAGGCACCAGACAAAAAATCTTTTCCATTGGGACATATATGATTTCCTGGTAGTAGGTTTCCTGGCCTACTGCAGAACCCAAAGCACGTCCTCAGAAAAAAAGATACCTGAAAGGGATCAAAACTGTATCACCCACAGCATGAGTTGGAGAGGACAACGGAGGATGGACAACAGACCTTGTCTTGTGTTAGATCTATCTGGTGAGGTAATTTCTGGTGACTGCCCCTGGCCAAGTGCAAAAGAAGGGGGAACCAATGCTGCCTGTGCCAAAAGGGGAGCCACTAGCAAGATTTTGAGAATCCTGTCTGATCCTGTGTAAGACTCCTGGTAGCAGAAGAGGGGGAGGGAAGATGTACAGAAACATCCCCTTCCAAGGAAAAGACAGGGCATCCACTTTCCAAGCTAGAGGACTTGCGACTCTTGAATAAAATAGAGAAAGTTGTCTATTCAGAGTGAAGGCAAAAAGATCTACCTGAGGAATACCCCAACGATGGACAATGCCTAGGAACACACCTCTGTGAAACATCCTTTTGTGAGCTTGTGTACTGGACCTGCTCAAAGAGTCCGCCACTACATTGTGTTCAGAGGGAATTTACACTACCTGAAGAGCTACTTGATAATGGACCAGCTACATCTCAGACCTGAAGAGCTTGTCTGCAAAGAAGTACATCCACCCCACCCCACCCCACCCCCACTAGCTGACATTGCTGACAAGCCACATCACTGTGGTATTGTCTGTGAAAACTTTTAGGGGCCCAGGATGAAAGAGGGAATGAAAAGCCTGAAGGGCTAGAGCAAAGCTGTCATCGTCTTTATACTCATGTGGTCCAACCTAGGATAAAGAGGCCAAAGACCCCAAACCTTGAAAGAACCAAAGGAGACCCCATCCCCTGTCTGAGATGTCTGTAAAGAGCTTGAGTCAGGACCGGAGCTTGGAAAGGAAGCCCTGAGTTGACAGAGAAGGTTAATTAATCCAAAACTGAAGCCTGACCTTGAGATAGGGAAGGAAAGGCACCCAGAATCCATGGGTGCCAATGTTGGAGACACACTCACTTGAGGTACCAATGAAGCTTTCCCATGTGCAGCCAGGCCAGAGGAGCATGAGAATGGTGGAAGCCAAGAATCTGAGGGCCTTGACAAATTCCCTGGCTGGACCGAAGCCAGAGGAAGAGGAGAATGGAAAAAGGCAGTGAGAAACAGGGCCTTGGAGGCAGGCAGAGATGCCACACGGGGATGGTTTGAATTCTGTAACCGAGGAAAATATGATCATGTGAGGGTGTCAGAGTTGATTTCTGGAAGTTTATGGTGAATCCCAGACTCTGTCACCGGGAAATACGAAACTTGGAGATCCCGAAGGACAGCACTGGGGGAAGAAGCCTGAATGAGCAGATAAGAAAAGATCTGAACTTCTCTCATCCTGCAAAATGCAATGACAGGAGTGAGGCATTTGGTGAATACCCTTGGGACAGTAGAGAGGCTAAAAGCCAAAGCAGAGAACTGAAAATGCAAGGAAGAAACAGAGAAATGTAAAAATTTCCTGAAAATGGGATGGATGGGGATATGAAGCAGGCAGCCTTGAGATCCAGACAGACCAGAAGATCTGGGGTACAAGAAGGGGAAATAAAATCTGAAGAAACATCCAAAAGGAACGAATTTTGAGAAAGGTGTTGAGCTGGGAAAAATCCAGAATTAGTCTGGAAATTCCTTCCTTTCTGGGAACCAAAAACATTCCGGAATAAAAACCTCTCCCTATCAGACAGGGGACACAGCTTGAATGGTGTGCTGAACCAAGAGAGAATGGAGCACCTCTGGGAAGAGAGGTTGTTACTCCTGAGGAGGTTAAGGGATGCCCAAAAAGGGAGGGCATTTCCAAACCATGAAATATTCCTGCTGAATGATGAGGAGAACCCAAGATTCTATCGTGATCCTTAACCAATTTGGAAGAGACAGGGAAAGACTGAGGGATAAGGGAACCTGGCCGAGGGAAAGGGGAAACAAGATGTCAAATGGAACCCAGCTCATCCTAAAAAGCATGCTTCTGGGAGGTAAGGGTTTGAGCAGCCTTAGCAGGAGTTATGCATCTAGAACCCTTTTTTCCCTTAGGCTGCCTACGAACAAAAGCAAAAATTAGAGGGACAATTCCTCTGAAACTTAGGAATAGAAGAAACAAAAATACAGGTTTCAACTCCTGCAAGGCTTTACTCTTATCCTGGAGAGACTTGACTAATAGCAAGCAGCAAAAAGATTATCCAAAGGAGCATCTAACTGCTTGGCTTTAATTTCAATTTCATCAGACACAGCCTGAAGACAAAGCCAAAAGTAATGCCTCATAACAGAACCAAAGGCAGCAGCCCTGGAGGAGGAATCACCTGCATCATAACTCCATTTAATAGAGTGGTGAGTAACTTGAGAGGTACAGACTAACAAGGAAAGGGCAGTCAGAAACCACTTTGGAAACCTGAGAAAGGAAGGCCAAAACATAACTGGTCATGAGTCTGTTAGTCGATGGCCTGAAAGGAAAAAGTGGCAGGAGTGTAAACGTTTTTGCCCAGTCTCTCCACAGCCTTACTATCTTTGAAGGGAGCAACTTGGCAGAGGGCAACAGCTTGGAGGGCTTGTCAGAAGAGAGCAACACTGGAGAGGGTCAGCAGAAAAGCATTTATAAAGAAATTTACCTTCATCAGGCACCTTGTAAAACCTATCAGGTTTCATGAGTGCAGGGGGCAGAGAATCAAAGACCACAAAATCTACTGAAAAAGTATCCAGGAGGGCATTTCTTAACTATATTGGAAATATGCTTTTTTTCTTTTTCTTCTGTTTCTTTTTCCATGGTACATCTGCATGAAACGCCCTAGGAGGATCAAATCCTGGCAACATCCACTAAGCGTAGTTGGGATCTATTCCCCAAAATCTGCGGAATACTCCTCAGTCCCTCAGATATAATCAGCCATGGTCCCCCCTCAATGTCAAGAGCAGACATTTGTAAAGCCTCTGACAATGGACGAGAAGTCAGATCCATCCCGACCTCAGAAGGGGTCTTGGCACAGGAAACTGAGGCAACCACTGTATGATCCTGTGGGTTTTCACTAGCCTCAAGAGAGACGTTTGGGGGGAGGATGGACAGCAGCCATATCATACCCAAGTTTTTTGGCCTTTTTCATGGCAAACGGCTGACCCTCAGGATGGAAGATTCCACCATAACACCTTAGATAGAGAGGAAAGATTACTACATATGGTTTTAGGGACAAAAGCCTGGAAGATAGAACACTGTGTATTGTCGTGGGAAGCACCCAAACAGAAGACACACTGATCATGACACTTTTTATGGGGAATGTGCCTCCCACACTGACATTTCCCCTTTCTGGATGACATGAACCCAACAGCACTAAATAAAGAAGAAAAACCCCAACAGTGTACCTACCTAAAATATGGCTTGGTGACCAGCACAACAGAAAGGCATTCCAACTGGTTTTCAACAATGGAGTTCTGACTGGTGGCAAAGAAGTTCTGACTGAGTGCATCCATACATCACCTTTATGCCCTACACCTTGAGCAGGGAGCGTATGTGTGATGTATGATGCCTGTAGGTACTAAAGGCTTTGGTATACTGGCAGGATGCTGGGCTATCCTTGGCAGAAAATCTCTTAGGTTACAAATACTGCAACAGTGATATGAAAGGATATCAATGGGCACAGTGGACAGAAGGTTTACATCCTACACATGGAAAGGGAACTCAAATTGGAGATAAGAAAACATGGAAAGGGTGGCCAGTCTAAAAGTCACTGTTCTACAGGGCTTTGGACATGTACAATACTAGGAGACCAAGTAAAAAAAGAAGTTATGTACTTACCATAATGTTCCATGTTAGTTGTCTTCACCTCGCCTTCCTTCTTACTGTTTGTTTGGGTTCAGAGCCGATCCTCGGCTCAGACGCGGCCATCTTCTATAGCTCGAGAGCTGTTTACTGGCTCGAGACTACCCTTTATCCCAGCATGGCCCAGCGTCAGCTATCTAGATCTCGTTTGTGATAGCGCACACTAAACATTAGAGTAACCAGTTACTAAAAACTAGTTGTCCAATACACCTAAACAAGGAAAGAGTTATAAATTACCTGGCATGTGAAGTAATAAAAGATGCTCAGCCGGTGAAAACAAAAGGGAACTCCTCACAATCCTCTAGGAAGGGGGAAGGAGAGAGGGACGCAAGTAAGGAAGGAGAGATGAAGACAACTAACATGGAACATTATGGTAGGTACATAACTTCTTTATGTTAAGTTGTCCATCTCGCCTTCGTTCTTGCTGTTTGGGACAGCGTCCCTAGCACCTAAAATCCCAGGTGGCTCATTGGAACAAACTCTTCAGAACTGTAGAACCAAAGGAAGCTTTGCTCCGGAAGACCATATCTACCTTGTAATGAGAGATAAAAGTGTGGGGGGTTGCCCAACTGGCAACTGCACAGATTGAGTCTATGGGCAATCTAGACTGAAAAGCTACAGAGGTGGCTAATGCCCTAGTGGAATGACCTTTTGGTTTAGCTGGTTGCTCTTTATTTTGTAACTGATAAATAAAGGCAACAGTATCAGATAACCATCTGGATAAGGTCACTTTAGAAACTGGAAGGCCTTGTTTGTTGAAAGCATACGAAAGAAATAACTGGTCTGACTTTCTTAGTTCCTTAGATCTATGGAGGTAAAAACGCAATTGTCTGTGTACATCCAATTGGTGGAGCTTGTATTCTGCCATGTTACTGTGATTAGGAAGAAAACTGGGAGATCTATGGATTGATTTAAATTGTTCTCCGAGCAGACTTTAGGAATGAAGGATGGATTGGTCCTCAGAGAAACTCTGTCCTTGTGAAACACCAGGTAAGGAGGACAAACACATAGTGCTTGAAGTTCTGAGACAGAAAAAGTGTCTTCCAAGAAAGAAATTTTAAAGAGCATGATGCTGCTGGTTCAAAGGGAGGCAAAATTAAGGAGGCTAAAACTAAATTGAGATCCCAAGGAGGAGGAAGATCTCTAACTGGGGGTCTAAGAAGAGATGTTCCTTTCATAAAGGCTTTGCAGAGCTTATGAGACATTATGCTAGAATTAAACATACAGATATGAAAATTAGAAATGGCAGCTAGTTGTACTCTAATGGTAGCGGAAGCCGCACCAGACTGAAAAAGCTGTGCTAGAAATTCAAGAATTTCATGGACTGGGGCTGAAAAAGGATCCAAATTTCTAGATTCTGCCCAGTAAGTAAACAGTTTCCATTTACTAGCATACGTTTTCCTCATAGTAGACCTATGTGAGGAAACAATAATATCACGGACTGCTGGGGAAATATTGGAAAGCCTGGCTAAGGTTGGAAGTAGAGTAACCAAGCTGTGAGCTGGAGAGTTTGAAGGGATTGGTGCAACCCGCCTGACTGGTGAATCAGAAGATCTGGAACTGGGTCCAGAACCCACGGTTGATCCAGAAGGTGGAGGTGTAGGAACGGGAACCATAATTGTCAAGGCCAATATGGGGCAATGAGGATCATTTTGCAACCCAATGATTTTGCTTTCTGTATGAGTCTTGGAATTAGGGGAAAAGGGGGGAAAAGCGTAAAGGAGTCCCTGAGGTCAATCGTGGACTAGAGCATCTCTGGGTATATGACCGGGAAGAGGAAGTAGGGAGAAGTAGCTGCTGCATTTGTTGTTGAGAGGAGTGGCAAATAGGTAGCAGCAAGGCTGTCCCCATTTGCGGAAGATAAGATCCGCAACTTCCTGATTCAGAGACCACTCGTGAGGCATGAGGATAGCTCTGCTGAGCCTGTCCGCTATAACGTTGGATTTCCCAGGGATGTGTGTTGCTATCAGAAAACGTTGGGAGGAAATCGCCCATTGCCACAGACTGAGTGCTTCTCGACACAAGGGGTAAGACCTGGTCCCGCCCTGTTTGTTGATGTACCACACCATGGACATGTTGTCCGTTTGAATTGCAATGGTCCCAGAAGGAAGAAAGTCTTGAAGGGCTTGCAACGCTAGAAGAACTGCTCTCATTTCTAGGACATTGATATGCCGATGATACTCGTGAGGTTGCCAAGTGCCTTGGACTGTCCTGCCTAGATAATGACCCCCACCCTATCAGGGAGGCGTCCGTGGTCACTGTGGCTACCAGAGGGGGTTGTATGAAAGGTCTGCCCTGAATTACTAGTGGGAGACCATCCACCACGAAAGGTGCCTTTTGCATGTTTCTGTGATCAGGATCATGTGAGACATGGGTAGTTCCTGGAAAGACCACTGCGTGAAAAGAAGCCACTGAAGGATTCTCATGTGGAAATGCGCTAATGGGACAAGAAGAATGGCAGCTGCCATGCAGCCTAGAGCTTGGAGGACATGTCTAACTTGAACCCTTTTGCTCTGCATTAGAATTAACACTTGTTGACGAATAGTGGAAACTCTTTCCTGTGGTAATCTCGCAAACATTTCTTTTGTGTTTAATTCTGCTCCTATGTATGTGATAGACTAACAGGACAACAAGGCAGATTTTTCGAAATTTACTGTAATGCCTAGTTGAGTGCATGCTGTGATTGTATAATCCCATGCCTCTAAAAGTTGACGCCTGGTGGTAGCAGTCAGGAGCCAGTCGTCTAGGTAGGGAAACACCTGGAATCCTTGACGCCTCAGGTGAGCCGTGAACTACTGCCATACACTTGGTGAACACCCTGGGGGATGAGGTGAGACCAAAGGGCAGAGGCTCTGAACTGGTAATGACTGGCCCCTACTGGAAAGCGAAGAAATCTCCTGGAGCGTCTGTCCATCTTGATATGGTAGTACGCGTCCTGAAGATCTATCGAGCACATCTAATTGTCCTGACCCAGAAAAGGGAAAATGGACTGCAGTGTCACCATCCGGAACTTTTCTTTTTGTACAGATTTGTTCAATCTGCTGAGATCCAGTATTGGTCTCCAGTCCCCTGTCTTTTTTGGTACTAAAAAGAATCTTGAGTAAGTTCCGGATTCTAGTTGGTCTGCGGGGACTTCTTGAATGACTCTTTTTTTTCTAGTAGTCTTGAAACTTCTGTGACTGCTTGATCCCTTAGATTGAATGAAACATCTGGGATGGGCTTTTTCGATTCTATGGGGGATTGATGGAAGGGAATTTTGTAACCTCCGGATATGATGGATAGTACCCTTCTGTCTCTTGTTATATTTTGCCACGCTTTTGGGTGCAGTGAAAGTCTTCCCCCGACTGCCTCCAGAGTTGAGCAGTCGGGCAACCCTTCACGGATGCTGGAAGGGTTTGGCAGAGAAGGTTTCTCTTGTCACCCTGGTTCTGCAGTCCCCCTCTGCCACGAGGGCGGCGTCTGTTATTGTTGTTTCCTCCTCTGCCCCTGGGGGAAAAAAAAATCACCACACGTGTCAGGCAAGGGTCCCTGGGATTTTCAGAACCACATCTTTCCGTTCTTCTGACCCTTGGGCTAAGGTCTTGAAGGAGTGGAAAAATGGACTCCCATGGCAGAGAGAGTCTTGCCTTCCTGCTCACACTTGGTCAACGTGTCTTTCACCTGAGGCCCAAAGAGAAAGGTGCCATCAAAGGGAGTATTGGTGAAGGACGCTCAAAAGGGTTCCGCAAACTGACACAGCCGCATCCAAGCATGTCTCCTGAGAGCCACACCTGTCCCTGCAGCTCTGCTAGCTCCATCGGCTGCATAGAAAATCAGCCTCATGGAGGAGTTGACTATGGAATTAAGAGTCACAAGCTGAGAAGCTACTTTAGCTGATGCTCCCTCAGCTGTAGGATCTTGAAGGGAATCTCCAAGCTCTTCCAGGAGATCCCTTTGAAGACGTGTAAAATGGCATAGATAATTCAGGGACCTCATTGAAAAGGTCACTGAAGCAAACATTCGCTTTCCATACCTGTCCACTGTCCGAGACTCTTTGTTCAGAGGATGAACAGATGAAGAGGTTTCTAACTCTTTCTTTGTGGCTGCTACCACCATGGCATCAACGGGCACACCTTTGGAGAGGAATTGCTTGTCCTGGGGGGCTGTAATAAATTTGGTCTCCTCGGAGTAGGTTCCACAGAATCTGGAGCTGACCAAGCCTTTCGAGCCACTACAGACATGAGTGGATCGAAAAGAGGAGATACCCAGGAGGTGGAAAGTCGGGAACAGAATGCGTCCAGGTATACAGACTCATCCTCGGTAGGGAAGTCCAGTTCCTCCTCTGTCTAAGCATTTCAAGGATGTCCGAAAAGGAAACATCTTCAGAGGGAGACCTTGGGGACCCTTCCGATTCATCCATGTCTGTATCTGAAGTGACAGACTCAGGGGAGTTTATGTGCTTCCTCTTGCACTTCTTCCAGGGAGGCTCCAAGTGATCAGGGGAGGCTTCGGAAGAAGAGCGATCACCCAATGGGGTGTGCTGGGGCATAAGTTCCCTATGCTTGGGGTCTGGAAGAGGAGTAGAGGTTGGAACAGACACCACGGGGGGAGGAACCGATGGAGCTGGCAGTAGAGCTGTTGAGGGACAGCTCACTCCACATTACCTCAAAGGCGTCCCACCCTCTAGGCAGAGAAAGCTCCGGCTCCGAAGAAACAAGAGTCTCTCCACGTCGAGGGTGACGGCTCCGAGGCCGATGTTGGAGTTGAGCTCACCTGCGCCGAAGCTCCGAGGGGGAGAACGGGGTCGGACAAGGGTCCGATGCCACTCCCCCCCTCAGAGCAGAGAGCGCCTCAGCGCCCAGATCCCTCGACAGAAGGTACAATCGAGGTAATCGGAGCAGACGTCGGAACCGAAGGAGAGATGATGATCGGCGCCGACTGTTTTACTACCTGCGGATCCATGGTCTCCGGCTTCGAGCTAAATGTAGTCGAAGGAGGAACAGAAATCGAGGCGGTTGGAGCAGATACCTGTTGAGGTGGGCTGGACAGAATTTTTGCCCGTGCCTGTGACTTAAGCAAACTACTTACTACTCTCTCCACATCATGATCCGATAACCTAGAGGATAGAGAGGAGTGGGAAGAATGATGGCTATGTTCCCTCTGTAACAAAGGTGACCGAGGTGCCAAGTGGATGGACTCCAAGGACGGAGACCTCAGTCTCTTATGGCTCCGAGACGGCTCCGAAATAGCAGATGGAGCCGACAGAGGAGTTGTCTTGTCGGTGCCAGCCGGCACCGACATACTTGGTTGGTCAAGTAAAGGAGTCTGCTCCGAAGGTACAGCCGATGGCTTGACAGATTTAGGGCATTTCACTGACTGAGTACTTTTAGCTGGAGAATCCTGAGGCTTCAATAATCCTCGAAGGATTAATTTGTTTTTGTGCTCCTGCAGGACCCTTGGACTAAAAGCGTGACATATAGAACAGGAGTCCTGCAGGTGAACAGCGCCCAAACAATATACACAACTAGTGTGCCCATCTGTCAGAGACATTTTCTGACAGCATGAGTCACACTTTTTGAAGCCAGATACCTTGGTATCTTTAGACATAATAGTAACAAAAAACCACAACAACAATAATAAAAAGCTATACTACAAAAAAACAAGAAAGAAATAGATTTTTTTTTTTTTTTTTTAAGTTAAGGAACAGAAGGAAAGCCTCTAATTTAAATGGCTATCCTATGGGAAGGGAGAAATCTTGAATTTAAACGAGTTCAAGGGAATAGAAGGCCTGCGAGTTATGCAGCGACGCCAACAATACACAAGAACGCGATAAGGGATAAAGGAATATTATCTAGACAAAAAATAGACAAAAACTTGACAAACTTTAAAGAATAAACAACAATATATCAATAGAAAAAAACTATACTATGCCTGAGCCAGTAAGGAAGCAACCTCGCAGCTGAAGCGGCAAATGAGGTCTGGGTAGCTGACGCTGGGCATGCTGAGATAAGGGGTAGCCTCGAGCCAGTAAACGGCTCTCGCGCTATAGAAGATGGCCGAGTCGGAGTCAAGGATCGGCTCTGAACTCAAACAAACAGCAAAAAGGAAGACGAGATGAAGACAACTTAACATTAGATATTAAGCAAAAAAAAAAAAAAAAAAAAGAGACACAATCTACATTATTGGATAAATGCAAAGACATGTACCACGTTTTCCAGTCAAGCTGCTGTGTGTGCTCATGATATAACCTTGCTGAGTGAAGTGTGCATCACAAAAAGGCATAGGAGTTAGCACTGCTGCCTCAAGGTACTTGGGAATGGAACTAGAAAACAGTGTGGGATCCCTCCTATGTACAGTCTGCAAGTCTTCAACATGTCTGTGTGGGATTTTGCTTTGTGCTCCAGTCTTCTCCTCTACTTCTAAGATATGCTACAGATGAAATAACTACCCTCCAATCTGTCCACATGTGTACCCTGCAATAGACAGGCATGATGCTCTCTTTCACTTGCTCTGCCATTCATCCTTTCAGGGCCAAGATAGGCTCTGGCTCGACTTTAAATTGGCTAAAAGTACAACAGGTATCAGAGAATTAACATCAGTCAATTAACTGTGCATTGTTTAAAGCATGAGAACAGTGATGGAAGCAGTGTGAAAATTTTGTTTTTTCACATGAAAATGGACGCATTTCTTAATTTTAGAAAAGAACACTGGAGGGTTGGGCACCTGACTGGGTCCTCAAGTTGAAATTCAGACCAAAAAAGATTAACTAATCCCCTCCACTAAGTGCACTACAAAATGGTAATTCGTGAGACAGGAGAAAATATGTTTAAAAAACAGAGTTATCTTAACTTAAAATCTGACTGCTTGGGATCCATCATTGCTTTCTGGTAATGAATGTCACTGAGGAAATGGCCCCAATGTCACACACAAAAAACAAAATACGGACTACACTGTTGCATTCAAAATAATCATTAAACATATGCTCTAAAATGGAGAGATAAGAATATTAAAATAGAAATGCATCATTTTAAAGAATTTCCTCCCATGACTTACTTGCCTGCAGTGCAGCGATGTGTTTTTAAGTTAGGACAAGCCACCAATTGAAACCAGTAAACTTTCACTCAGTCATCACAGATCTCATGAGATATATGCCTGCACTGCAAGTCTAACAAGCTGTGCAGTGGCTGAAAACAACTTCCTGGACATCTGAAGTTAAAACTACACTCCGTTTCAAGGAATACCAAAGGGCTCTAGCTGAAGTCTGCAGATGAGTGAGAGTCATTGAAACCCCCAAACTACTTACACATCCTGCAGGAAGGTTTGTCTCAAATAACTGGTACCAAAATCATGGCCTGAAACAAAATGCATTACTGTATCATTTGGGAAGTTATTGACCCCACTGAACTACCATATTGACAATACGTCCCTAAGAACTGACCCAGTTTGGGATTTTGTAACTTTTGACTTACATGTGTTTATTGCTGCAAGACATACCTTCTATGTCGCTCAGCTTATAAACAAAGGTATTGTGTCTAGATCCAGGGATATCACTATCCTCCTCTACTCAGCCTCCATTAGGCTAATAATTGAATATAATGCCCCTTTAGGCATATATCTGTCCAGACACATGCAACAACTGGAAGACCCACACAGATCTTTCACCAAAAAGACACAAGGCCTAAACAACATGCCCTAAATAAACCAACTGAAAGCCCCATCACTATAATATTTACCTTACAGACTGCTAAGAGGTAACACGTACCTGACATAAAAGGCATCTTCTGATCCAACAAGTTACTGCACGTCAACAAGTCAAATGGCATCAAATATACTCTGTCTGGGGATCTAAACCTCTTCTGCAACATCAACAGAATGATTCAGAGGGGCAGTAATACTATTTGAGTTGAAATAGTTATCTATTTTATTTTTATTTTATTTTTATTTTACATTTGTTGACCGGGCTAGTCTAGCTGCATATATGCCCATTTTCAGTAGAGGCCCGGGGAGATGAGCTCCAAGACGTAAACAAGAAAACAACAAATAAAACAACCACAGTGATATATAAATTGCATATTACAGGTTAACACAAATTTTCAGTGAGGGCAAAAATCATAAACAGTGCAAAATGCAGGTGCAATATAACACAGTTAAAGTGCATAATAAAGAAATAAAATAAAGAAGACAGGGTATTGTATAGTACTATAAATAGAGGTCACTCTAAAATAAGTAACCACAGAGGTTGGAAATAATGAATCCAGAGGGAGATGGTATTTACAGTTAATAATGAAGGTCTAGCAGTTCATGAGAAGTATGGGGTAGGCAGAGCCAAGTTTGAAGAGATAGATGATTAGTCAGGTTTAGTACAAGAGCATAACCAGTGTGTTCTGAGGAAAAGTTTGTCTGTTTTTGAAGAGTGATAAAAAGGCAAGTGAGGAAAGGTCACTGGGGAGAAGATTCCAGGATTTTCCAACAGCATTGGAGAAGAGAGAATCACCAGCCCTGATAGGTTTAGAGGTATGTACAAGAAGTTTGTGAGAAGAACGTAAGGACTTCAGATTTTTATAGGGGGTGATGAGGGTAGATAGTATACGAGTACAGGAAGGTTTATACAGAGTCTTATGGGCAATGGTTAGTTGGTGGAATTTAATCAGGTTTTGTAGTTCTAGCCATCCTAGCTGCTTTATGTTAATGCAATGGTGGGTTCTAAATGGGTTGCCTGTAGTGAATCTGGCAATATTATTGTAGGACATTTCCAGTTTGCTAAGGTTATTTTTAGACGGGTTAGTAAAAATGGGTGAGGCATAGAGATGTGTAGAGATTAGATGAGTGTGAGCTACAGCTGTTTTGGCTGCAGGTGAAAGGAAGGGTTTAATCCTATAGAGAGAGCCAAGTTTTTTGTTGACAGTTTTTATAGTATTCTTGTCAATGGTAATGCCAAGTAGTCTGGTGGTTGGGTCAGGTGATATAATGGTACCATTGGTGGATGTAACTGAGAAATCAAAAGGAGTGGACTTGTGAGTAGGACTGAAGAGGAGGAGTTTATTTTTATTTATGAGCAGAAGTGTACCGATTTCAATTGGTGGCTTGCCCTAACTTAAGAGCACATTGCTGCACTGCAGGCAAGTGAGTCACAAGAGGAAACTCTTTAAAATAATGCATTTCTATTCTAATATTCTTCTCTCTCCATTTTAGAGAGAATGATTAATGTTTATCATTGAAATAGACACACCCAGTGACTACAGTGCCCTGCGTACAGAGTGTTGTTACTGTGCACATTGCAGGTGCTGCAAAGAGCACTTTTGACTGACATCAAACAGTGAAACAATACTAATTTCATGAACTTTAATTGTACTTTGACTTAGGAATGGGGTCCATGCCTGTCATGGTATTAGAACCCAAAAGATAAGGAGAAATTAAAAAAGGGACAGGTAAATCACACAGAGGATACCACTGTTGTGGAACGTACTCACTCCACATCCACATAAAACCAAGTCCACCCCTGTCCATTTTTAACAGCAACTTAGATCTATAGATGGGAAAACAGAAAATTTACCCCAGGACTGCCCCCTGTACTAATGGATAAAGGTTTCTCCTAAATGCTTTATTCCATGCACGAGTCCCCTCAAATTATCTGTGGTAGAAAACCAGTTATCATCAACCCCGTTTTTCCTCCATTTTCTCCATGAGCTTAGGGTGTTGTGTTAACTGTCACCATCTCTCTCAATTCAGTGCCACACTCCTGCCAGTCACAGATCTTCTCTTACACAATCCATTCACCTCTTTGCTGGATGCCCTTGTTTCCTCTTACCTTCTTCCTTTGTTCTTGTACACTGGTACAAGTATGCTTATTTTTCAGTCATCTGGGATATGCCTTTCTTTCCATGCTGCTATGCTTATCCTCAGGAGCCATCTCTTCCCTATTACACCCATCATCTTTATCATATCTGCTGTGACCTCATCTGAACCTGCTGCTTTTCCCGACATTTTCCTTAGCACTGTTCTAACTTCTTCTAGGGTGGGGTCCTCTTCTTCTCCTCTAATCGTAGGCAGTGTCTGAAGCAGTACAGCTTCTGTGGGGTTTTCTTCATTCAGAAGCTGCTAGTAGTACTTCTTCCATTTGCCTTTGATGTCCTGTGGCCTGGTAAGCAGGTTGTTGGTGGCATCCCTTATGAAGGGTGTCTGACTATCTTCGCAGTTTCCTTGTTCCTTTTCCAGTCTTCTTGGACAGCCATTTGTCTCTTGTTTCTGATAATAATTTCATCTCAAATAGTATTGCCAGCTTGTAATGAAGTATGCTTGTTCAAAGTACTTTCTTTTTCTGTGGACCTTTTGTTCTAAGCTATCAAACAAAAAAGATACTTCCCCAAAAGAAAAAAAAAACTGTAAATGATAAAACTTGTTATTCTCGTTAGCAATAATATAGAATTATCTTCCACAGGATGGGTAAGGCCAATCTATAACCAAAACAGGATACGTTTTGAGCACAAAAAAGGAAATTGGTTAGGCTTAAAATGGCCAGCAAGGGCAGCTAGCCTAGTACTTGCCTATGAACCTATAAATTGCAGAGGGTCTGTATTAGATAAACGAACTTTCAAAAGTTCGACTGTCATATGGTCAAACACCACATGATCGAACTTTTAAAAGTTTGAAAATCTAATAAAAACAAACTACACAAATAACCTACCTGAACATTTTAAGTAGGGGGGCAAGCCCCACTGCACCCCACACCTTAAATATACCAACTCTGAGATCGCAGCATACTTCATCCCAAGCTGGTAATAACATTTGAGATGAAATTTGCAGGAGCAAGAGACAAATGGCTGTCCAAGAAGACTAAAAAAAAAAGGAACAAGGAAGCTGCAAGTGACGAGAGCAAGGAAAAACATAACGCTCACTCTTAACATGGTTAGAGGGAAAGCTGGAACTGTAGGGGTGGCATAAACACTGTCAGTCTTTTTAGAGGAAGGTCCAGAATCTAGACAAATCCAGGATGCAAAAATAGCACGTTTAACAAGAAACTTCAAAATGAGGCTAATCCAAACTGATCCTTCTTCAATTGACAGCAAACTTTAAATTATATCACTGAACAACTCCCGGTCAACAAATTTAAATAAATAAACAGTCTCTTCAACACATTTAGTAATGCCCTACCAAGTGTTAAAATGACTCGAAGTCTAAAACTGTTTTTAATTTCTCCAAGTCTTTTAGGTTTCTAATACCATGACAGGAATGAACCCCATTCTTAAGTCAAAGTACGATTAAAGTTAACAAAATTAGTATTATTTCAATCTTTGATGTCAGCCAAAAGTGCTCTTCACAGCACCCGCAATGTACCCAGTAATGACTCCTCCTGCGATTCGTATAGGGTTACATGGATTGGTAACATATCTAAATACGATTGTAGATTCTTTTTTCTAAGACCCGTTGCTCCTACTACTATTGGAACTGTCTGGGTATCTTTCTTCCACACTGCTCTCAACTGCAGTTGGCATGACAGAATGCACAGTGAGAATGAATTAGCTTATATAGGACTCCTCATCTCTCTCACTATTTCATGACAGAACATTGGTTTGGGAGGAAGCAAAGAGTGAACCTCATGTCTGTGTTCAACCTTACAGAACTGCCCTGGGGATATTGTCTCTTTGGGCCTTAATCCTAAGAATGTGCCATTCTATGATCATACTTGTGCTCATCCACAAACAAGTGTTTTTTCAACCCACTGTTAGAGACTGACATTGCCAACAAGGGATTGAACGCTGAAGCGGCAGGCCTGTCAAAGATGCAAGCTTTGGCCGTGCTCGCATACATTACCTTATTTTTCTAGGACTCCTGCCTGGAGTAGTGGGTATGACTAAAGATGGTGCCGTGCTGGGCTTCAACCACTGCCTGCAGCTTTCAAGCACTTGGGTAACCTTTTAGATTTTAATGCGGATACTTCTGGATTGCTGGTATGAACAGTCAGGATATTATGCATCCTTCAACATCATCCTTCAATCCCCATAAAAATGCACTGGTTAGTGATCGGGTAAATGTTGGAACACTTAACATTTAGACTACTTATGCAGACAGTGTAAGATTTATAGAGACTCAGATAAATAGAAGGTGCAAACTGGCAAGTGGTTAGAAGGAACCCGGAATCTTGGGGCTTGGAGATACCCTTACAATGCAATGAAGATGCTTCAACAAACAGTTATAGCTATAAATGTGCATTCCCAAAGCATGGGTACTCATGATCAAGACAAATTTACTACTGAGCAGGTACCTAGGAGGATTACTCAAGATTCAGCTAACTGGAAAGGAGTTCTTCAAAGTAAAAATGCCCTGCTTCACACCAAAACTTTTCTAAATAAAACGCTGAGACTTCACAACAAAATTTGGTCTTAAATCTAAATTGCGAAATTCTATGACTACTTTTAAAAGCATGAAGGTATATTTTATTTATTTACTTCAGACTGTTTACCAGAAAAGTCAGACAGGCTTAAGTGGCCCATTTTCAGTGGAGGCCCGGGGGAGAAAAACTGCACAATACATACAACAGAAGTTCCAAGATTCATTGATACACTAGTACAATATGTGAATAATATATGAAGTTCTATGACACATTCATACACTAGTGAAGTACTTGAACAACAGATAGTTCATGAACAATGCAATGTACTTGGACAGTGTCTAAATGTTAGAAGATGTATACAATTATATGGGGTAATCATGGTGATGTTACATTGTCCTGTATAAACATATGCATTTATTGCACGACATTTATTATTTACTTAATTGCAGTTTGTTAACCGGGGTAGTCCACTGGGCCATACAGATCCCATTTTCTGTGAAGGCCCAAAGAGAATATTCTCCACAGTACAAGAAAAGCAAGGTCATACAGTGACATTATCCAATTACAAGATTAGATAATTAAATTATAAACATCACTTGCAACTCAGACAACTACAGAAACGGATTACTAAAATGTGTCAGTGATATGTGGTTATTGGAGAAATTAGACTACAAATGTGAAGAACTAGGAGGATAAAGGGGGTTGGATTCAAAGTTACAAAAAATTAAATTACTAAAAAGTGTTCTATAGTTCAAGCAAAATTCACAGTTTGGACAGACAAGTCTGCTGTATTGAGAACCTTGCAAGGCTGCATGAGAGAATATATGAATACATATTGGATTAAGGTGCAAGTCACTTGTTAAAACACATCAGATTAAAGGCACAATCAATTAACTCTCCTTTTATCCCAGTTTTCTACATTGGGTAAGGGTGTTGTTTCAACTATTGTCATATTTCTTTATTCAGTGCAACTCTCTTGCTTTCTTCAACAGTCATGCCAGACTGTCACAGGTCTTCTCTCTCACAATCCAGCCACATCTTTGCAGGATGCCCTCATTTCCCTTTGCCTTCTTCTTGCTGGTCCCAAATCTTCACCAGACTGCCTTCTGCTTTTCTGCACATGCCCAAACCACTGTAATCTGTTCTCGTTGACCTCTACAATTGGAGCTACTTTGGCTTCTGCTCTGATGTCCTCATTTCTTAGTCTGTCCCACAGTATGCAACTTACCACTCCTCTCGGCCACTTCATCTCCATCTTTTCTAGCTTCGACTGCTCTGCTTTTACTGCCTCAGTTTTTTGTACTATACAGAAGTACTGGACACACCACTGTTTCAAATCCCTTAAGCTTCTTTGTCATTCTTCGGTCATACAATACCCTTGACACTATGCCAGTTGGTTGCAGACCCTCTGACTCTAGCTTTGACCTACTCATTCGGACTTCCCTTCCCCTCTACCACCATTCCCAGACACTTGAAGATGTTAACCTGTTCCATTACTTTCACTTCTACCTCAATTCTCATTTTCTTCCAACCCCCCCCCCCAATTTGCTGCCATTACAACTGTCTTATCTGTACGCAGTTTCGTTCCAAGTGCCTTCAGTTGTGCATTCCATTCTCCTATCCTTTACAGAAGTTCTTAATCATAGTCTGCACATAACGCCGCATCACCTGCATACATCAACCTTGTTGATCTGTCCCCTCCGACCTATTAACTAATATAGTCCATCAACAGTACAAACAGTACTGTACTCAGACATGAAATCTGATGCACACACACTTCCACTGGATCACTTCTGAGAGTCCAAACACTTAGTGCTTGACTCACTGGGTCCTTGTACATACCATTCCAGGACTTCAAACCACCACAGGACTGCCCAAATCAGCTTTCTTAGGACCTTATAATATGCCATCTCCAAGTCCAGGAATACCCAGTTGGAACCTGTTCTTATCTATCTTCTCAACCATCTGTTTCACTGCAAACATCAGGATGGTTGTGCTGCATCCTGATCAGAATCAGGAATGCTCAACTCTCATCTTACATTCTACTAATCTGTGTATTTGTTTAGTAATCACCCCCCCCCCCCAAAGAACCTTTATGTAGTGTGACAGGAGTTTGATATCTCAGTACTGCCCAAAGCTGTGGATGTCCCCTTTGTTCTTGTACAATGGCACGAGTATGCTTTTTCTCTAGTCATCTGGGATATACTTTTCTCTCTCTACTGCTATGAGTACCCTTCAGGAGCTATCTCTCCCCTATCTCACCTGACATCTTGATCATATCTGCTGTGACCTCATCTAAGCCTCCACTTTCTCGATTTCATTTTCCTCAGTGCTGTTCTCACTTCTTTTAGGGTGAGCTCATCCTCTTCTTTCATCGTAGACTGTGTCTGCAGCAAACAAGCTTCTGTGGGGTTTTCTTCATTCAGAAATTGCTGGAAATACTACTTCCATCTGCCTTTGATGTTCTCAGGTTATTACTGGCATCCTTTATGACCAGTGTCTGGACTAACTGCTTTATCTTTTTGTCTTTGCCTTGCGACCTGAGAGTTTTTGTGCCATTTACTGAGTCAATTGCCAGAAGCTGGTGGAGTACCACTGATGTCTTGTTCTCTGCTACTGCAGCTCCTCTCTTAGCCTCTCTGTTAGCTAACCAATATTCGTTCTTAGCCTGGTCCATGTTTTCTGTCTCCCATTTTTTCCTGCACTCCTATACTTTCTTTTGATGACTTCCTGGACTTCTGTATGCCACCGCCAGCTTTCCTCAAGTACCTTGCTTCCACACCTTCCTCAGCTGCTTATCGGTTCTATAGTTCTTTTAGGGTGCTGTCATTTTTCACTTCTACCTATTCCCTCTTTTTCTTGAGGTGGTTGACCCCCAAGTAATTCCTTGAGCTTCTGTGCTTTCACCAGTGTCAACCTGGTCTTCAGCATAGTCTCTGTTGACCTGAAAGCCCTCTCCAGCCAATGCTTGCAGCTAATTTGTGGCAACCAAAGGTTTATGCTGTGGGCTGACTGTTTCGCTGAGAATTCCTTTGCAATCACAGATTCTACCCCAGTGCCCTTTCTTTACTAGGAGGAAGTCTAAGTTGCATGTTGGCCACTCTCGACAGTCTCTCTTGGTGAACCACATTTCTGGACAAAATGAAGCCATATGCCAGTCAGAAGTCTCGAAAGGTTTCTCCTTCTTGATTCCTGCTGCCCCACCTATTTGGACTCAGCCAGTCCTCATATCCTGTTCTCAGTCTGTCCCAACTTCTGAATTCAGGTTACCCATTAACACCGATTCCTGTTGTCTTGTTTTATCTAATATGTCCTACAACCATCGGAATGCACTTTTTTCTTCACAATCACAGCCATGCTTGTGGGACCACAGGCCAAGATTATGAATAATGCCCTATCCTCACACGGTAGTCTGAGTGCCATGAGTCTGTCAAGAATTCTGATGACATCCCTCACTGTCTCCTGAAGCCTCTCCATCATTTCTTGCCTGTCCTCCTCCTCCTGAGAAGTAGGCTCTGAATCCAAAGTCAAGTGGCTTTTCTGCACTGCTCCTCCATCTTGTCTCTTGGATACATGGGATGTCCAGCCTCATGCTTACTATCATCCATTTCCAATCTGCATCCTGTCAGTGAACCTAAACGCACTAACAATTCTTAGTTCATGTTTGGCAGTTTGGTTTTACTTCCAGTTTTCACTCAAGAGTTATCCCAGGTTACTCAAGCTGTGCACCTAGACACCATCTGGTAAGTGGCCTATTAATCCAGGGCTGCTACTCTTTATAGTGGGCACACACTTGCCAATACGGGCACATACACCCCGCTCACTGTTAGCATGGGTCTATAGTGCAAGTCTGAGTAGGCAGAGTCCTTAACCCACTTACCACAAGCAAATACCCATGCCCATATTTGGCAACATTACTCAATACAACCAAATCACCTAGAGCCAATTTGTACACAGTTGAGTGAATAGCCCTGACAGAGCATGAAGTCTGTGATCAGTGTTCTCCTATCTTGAGTATACTACACACCACCACTGATACTCAAAGTGGATGGTCTGCACAACTCTTCCTCTTAAAGACAGCATCCACCACAACTCCATTCTTGGCCAAGTTTGAGGTGGAAACACTTGGCATGTTTTTGGGAGGTGGGAGGAACTCCATAAAAACACAGGGAGAACAAGCAAACTCCATACAGGCACTGAACCTTAAACCTTATACATGGGAGGCGAAGACCTTAACCATTATGCCAACTGGTAAGACTGACATGCTAGATTATGGAACAAGTCACTGTGTTAATTGAAAGCCTGTGCAGCATACCATGTTGCCAAATGAGCTTGGTATAAAACCGTGACGTGCATTCAAGAAGACAGAAGTCATTCTTCACATTCCCCTCAAGATGAGATTCAGTCTATTCAGTGCACCAATGTGAGAACATCAAGGAAGCATATAAACTCCTCCGTGGCACATTTACTATGCATCTTTGTGTAAAGCATAAACTTCTAGTGTGCACTAATAAAACTTGCTCAGTATGCAAACACAGACCTTGATAGATCTCAGAGTAAAGAAATATTTTCTTAGCCTCACTGTTGATTAGCATATTTAAAACAATAGGGATGTGGGGATGGTGAATGTATTTGCCCCCTTGCAAAAACAATGTTTTCTGCAAACTTTGATGTTCTAACACTTTATTCATTATTAGTTGGTGTAATGTTTCTGCCCATGATATACTGACATGAATTTGCAAATCAGTACCATTAATAATGTGGCCTCAGCCAGTGTCACCCTGTGTTGCAGAGAAATCATAGGCAAGTACAATGCTCCCAGACAGTGGGCCGAAGCAGGGCTCCAGATTACTGACTGAGCAGATAAAGCAGGTCCCACATACAGTGTGGCTTCTAGCAAACAAATCTTTTGCTCTATTGCTGACAGACTGCACATCTGTTATATGGAACATGGTGTATGTTTTGAGCACTCATCTAATGGCTATACCTTGAACATATGGAAACAAAATTCAAGGTTTCTTTTCTATATTTTCTATATGTGCTTGCATGCATACATGAATGATATGTGCTTGCATGCATACATGAATGAGGTCTGCAGAGCACCCACATTTTCCAAGCATCATACAAGCTCATCTACATGCACCAGCCTGTTACTTTTCAGAAGCTGTACACTACGAAGCAGCCATTATCCAGGAACCTGAACCTGATCCCATGGAGGGATACAGCAGCCGTGATCCAGAAACCTAAACCTAAATTCCATGAAGGCAGACAGTGGTGCCAAAGGACTGTAGGTTCAGTAAAAGTCTGCAGCCACAGCAACCTGAATTGCTGCAGCTGATGGGATGAAAAGCTACAGAGTGCGACGGCCATTCCAAATGAGATGCATACCAACAATTCCCATTTTCTTCAGCAACATGCCATTTTTCCAATTTATGGTGCATTGAAGCAAACAATAAAGAAGCCCAGTAAAACTAAACGGTAAGACATCAACACCAACATATACTGAAGTAGAGATGTATGCCCGTTACACTGTGAACCTGTGAAATCCAAGTGTATACTGTTTATGGTTTCCTAAACCATGTCCCCATACCACTCAACCTCTTAGAACAAGAGATCTGGACAGAGCAAAACATTATTGAATACAAAGGGCCAAACATGAGGAGAAATTTTAAACAACAATCTTAAATAAACTTAAAAAAATTGCTCAAACAACAATTTTTGCTCTAGCATGTATTTTCTGAAAGATATGAATTCAATCTCAAATGTCTGTCATCATTTAGTAACATCAACCCTTGATTTTTTTTTTTGGGGGGGGGGGGGATAAATAGAAATTTTGTGGATCAGACTAAAAACATGAGGCAAAAATCTGGACATTGAGAAAATTTGGACAATTGAAAAGTATACCTACCACAGCCCTGTTCCCACAAAGGACTACCTGTACACAAAGCTTTTGTGCCCTTGAAATATCTTTCAAGCAAATAAATTTAGACAATAAGGTCTACTTAGCAAGATGCAGACTGCCATACTCTGCATCCTTCCATAAATTGCACATTCCATTCCTCACAAAGCTGTTATCCTACAAGATGGATGGTATTCCACAAAAGAGAGAGACTTGAATGCTTTGGATTCATACAATAAACTTGAACCTTGTTCATCAGTAGTAGACTACGTTGTTCTTGACAGCCACACAAGTTTCTCTGTGAACTGGGTGCTAGTCAGTAATGCACACTGAATAATCTCCACGACCTCACACGCAATTTGGAAACATTCAAGAATCTGCCTGCTTACTTGTTCTACATTTTGGTGACAGAAAGCTGAGATTACACTTAGATCAGTAAGGCATAACCAAAATGCTATTTTTGACACCTAGTCAGGTTCCATGCTTAACATCAAATGACCTCTGCTATCTGTATTCTGCTGACAGAGCTGTAGCAAGGGATTTTAGCTCCCGAAGCATCACACCAATACAGTGCCTCCCCAAACGTTTAAAAGTAAACTCAAATGTGATCACTTTAAGTTTTTTTTAAGTGATTTGCCAATGAAAATAAAGTATCTGTACACCATGGCATGTGATACAGAAACTGCAGAACAAACATTCCTCCCCATCAGCAAAAGTTTTCTGAGTTTTTTTTTTTTTTTTTTTTTTTTTAAAAAGATTTTCAAACTCACATTTTCTCTACCTTAATGCCACCGAGAGCAAATTGCGAACTTTAACCTCAGTGGCATCATGATATGAAAATCGTGACGTGCATCTACAGGCTTTAATGGATGCAGCACTAATAAAGTACAGATTCTTATCCACAAAAGTCACCGATCGTACCTTACATGATCCACAAAGATGAAGTCACCAAAGGGTAGCCTAAATTTATTTGAGCCATGGCTTTAATGAAACATTAACCTAACTTTTTATTAAAACATAGTGCACAAGTGTAAGGAATGACTGCAAGGGAAATGCACAGTGGCACACAGCTCACTGGATGTCACAAAGTAGTCGTGATCATTGACAAATCACCAAGAACAATCTGACAGTTTATAAACTGTCACTACACAATCATAATAGTGATCAGTTATAGACAGTTTGTAAACTGTCTACTAAGACATCAGGATTGTTTTAGCTGATTGCTGGTAAGCTGTCAAAAAGGTTTAATTGTTCAGCACCCTCTCCAGTTAGCACCAAAGGAAGGTGCCCCATTTGCCCCATCACTGCTAAACTACTGCTAACTATGGTCTGTCCATTTATGACATGCTAAGCGTTTTCATTCCTAATTATGCAAGGAAATGATGTTTATAGCATTTATCACTGTATGTTTTAAAGATAGGTACAGGAAAACAAGATGTTAACCATTAATTGTACTGTCTCTAGAGAAGAACATTAATATTTTATTTTTCAAAGAAGACATTATAAAACAGTCATATTTGCCACCTCATAATCCTTGTTCAAATCTGTTATTTCCCAGAAATCATTAGGAACACCCATACGTTCAAGGTCCATTTTAAGATCAATCATATTCCATCCAGCGCTTTTATCTTCCTTATTAGGTTGTGGATTATACGAGAATGCATACAGTTCTTCACACTTTACTAAAAGGAAGGAAATAAAAAAAGATGTTAATTTGTTAACCTTCCATGTCTTGTGAGTTTGCTAACTTGAAATTAACATTTTACTTGATTTTCCTCAACCTGGAAATCCTCTGCTCCAAACATTTTTATCACAACATGCAGCTGTATCAATGCAAAAAGCATGCTTGTCAAGTAAGCATAAATATACAGACATGTGCAGAGACCAGCTCTATGTAAGTGACAGGAACATTTTAGCTCACAACAGACAACAGTACTTGATGCTGGCCTGGAAAAGTACATCTCAATATGGATGCAAGGAGGCAGGTACTCAGGTAAGAGAGGATTAAAAAACATGCACAGAGTAGCTGAAGAACTAGTAAGGGTGAATCAAAGCATGGCTGATCAGTATTATACTTCAGTGTGCTAGGGGACTGGATAGGAAAACTAGGAAAGAACAAGCAATGATTCAGGAGGACATTGCCAGTATCGCAGGAACTTATGCCGGTGACAGTACAGAGTTGAAAATGAAAGTGCCTACATACAGATTTTTCAGGAATGACAAAGAAGTGACAGACAGACATGGATTAGAACTCTACATAACAGAGGGCATCAGATGCGAGGATTACTAATTGGTAACAACATTCAACCGAGGATGGAGGTGTTGATGTCAGAAAAGTCAAGCACTTGCCATAACAGATCTAGGAGCAGGTCCATCATCCACAGGTTCATAGGAGTTTACTAAGCTAACAACCACAAGAGCCTTTTTAAGCCTAACCATGCATCCCAAATCTTTGACAAGTTCTGGTACCCTTGATAAATGTAAGCAGGGGCTTGGGAGGTGAAACATTTAGAAGCAGGGGCCTGGGAGATAAACCATTTACAAGCTGCCTGTGTTCATTAGGCACACAGATGCTAAACTAGGGATGAATTTCTTGTTCCCCATCCAATTGTCCAAGTTGCACTTGACTTGGGTTAGAGATGAACTCTGTTTCACATGGATGGGGAGCCTGTTCCACAGAAGTAGTCATCTCTGGGTTACATACCTGTCTCTCCAGCAGGTCCTATTTACAGAACAGGTAAGGTTCAAGTCTTTAGAACAAGTAATTCTGGTGCCGTTTTGCAGATATACAGCAAGTCCATCAGAGTGGGGTCTGACAAGGCCTTGTATGCCAGGCATAGATCTCCCCTCAACAGCCTGTATGAGACAGAATACAGGGATAGGGCCTTGAGGTGGGCTGCACATGACACATTACTTAGGTATTCTTTTAGAAAGGAATCTCTGTGGACATTCCAATTGTGGGATATGCCTGGATAGGTACATACCAAAGGGAGCACTGTACTCAATGACGGATCTGATGAATGCCGAATACAGCGGAACAATGACTTCCTTGTACCTAGATGCCATTACCTTTGTTCATAAGAAGCACAACATAGAATAATTTCCTCACTGCAGCAGACGCATGATAGTCAAAGGCTAGATTACTGTGTGACCCAAGTCCCTGACTACTGAATGAACTCTTAGGAATGTGTTCTCAATATGATAGTTACCAGGGTTGGATGGCTTCCTAAAGGATACTATTATGCATACATGTATTTCTTGGCATTTCATTTTATTCCATGGCTCTGGTACCAGTTGTTTGTCTGTGTCAGCCCTTCTTGGAGAATATTTGTGTCGGAGGGTGATTCAATGACAGCTCCTAAGTTGCAATCTACAAATTTAGTCAGCCAGAAGCCATTGATATTGGCCTTGACTTCAGATAAGTGAATGCCAATAAGGTGTGGTCCCAGGACCAATCCCCGAGAGAGACTGCTTGTGACTGGCCTCTTTGAAGAAGTGGACTCCCCAATTATAACTTTCTGGGTCCTGTCTGTAAGCCAGCTTGGCTATCCACTGGGTGACATAAGGGTTTGTACCTAACCTCTTAGTTTGTCAAAAATGCCCATGTCAGGAATTGTGTCAAATGCCTTGGGCAGGTCAGGGTAGGCAGTGTGAACCATTCTACCCTCATCCATTGCCCTGGAGGCCTTCTCAAAGAAGTCCACCAGGTTGAGTATGCATTACCTATCCTTGATGAAACCAACCTGGGTTGGTCCAGTGTCTGGAGTTTTCCATAACAGTAAGACTAATCCCACTGGACTCTAGGACAGCTTAGCATCTGAAACTTACCCAGGTTACTGTGTCAGATCTAGTGGCATACAGGGATGAAACCTTAATGACTGCTAAAGCAACCCACGTTCAATTAGCAGGTCAAGAGCTTGATAGCGCAGGCAGGAAATGATTGGCATGGGGAGGTCTGCTCAGACAGGATATATATAGGCACAATTCCTTGGGAAGATGGGCAGTGTTGCTCTGTGTAGCCTGGGTGGGGGTGGGATTTTGGCTCACTAAACCAATCACCTGGTGGTGACCCTCATCACCAAATTATTGGGGCATGCACTTACTGGAAGACGACAATGTAGGTCCCCAGAGTGACTCCAGGAGCTTGTCCTCCTACCTACAAGTTAGGTTAGGCCATACAAAATGTCCTTAATACTGGGATGCCTGCTAGGACACAAAACCCCAAAGGCTGCTTGTAAGATGGCTCCTTCAGACTGCTCTCACTCCCATACTGTGTTAAAGTAATTCTCTAGTACAAGGGAATAAATGGGCTATGTCTGACTAGGAGAGGTTTGATGTTATGGCGGTATGAACAGGAAGCACCTACGTCAATACTTCACAATTTGAAAAATCCCTCTCCCTTCCTCAGTAATGCACTGCATGGGGCCTCCTCCAGATATCTAGTACAGCAAGCAAAAATACTAGTCCCTAAACTACAGCAGTAAACAGAAAGGGGAAGGATGATATGTATATTAACAAGGATGGAGCTGCTCATCCAGATACACTGTTATGGTTAAGTACATAACTTTCACAACTGGTAATAAGAAGTCTTCTGCAGAAGGGCAGAGTCCCAGAGAAATAAGCGTTGCCTCTTTCACAAAGGTCACATTGGAAATTTTATAACCAAGCTTCTTTTCAGAAAAGGATATGAACAGCTAAGGATATTTCTAATGGATTTGCTTCTAACTACACAGAGTTAATCGGTGGAGATCCATAAAATGAGAAGGAAATTCTCTTCTTTAGTGTAGTTAGGAAAGAAGACTAAAACGTATATAATGAATGAAATTCACCCCCCCCTTTGCTGTTTTCTGACCTCATGTCTGATGACCATCAAACCTCCTGTGATGGGACTTTGCCCATTCATTCCCCAATACTGGGAATTACACCAGTAGAATATGGGGCAACAGTCATCTGAACAGGCCATCATACATTCAGCTATGTTACTATCTTATGCCTTCACTGGAACCCTGGCAATAAAGATGGTTTCTGTGTGGCCTAACCCTCCCCGGGGGTGGGTCTACATACATCACTGCTAGAAATGAAATTGCTTCTCCCCCCTCCCCAACTGCTCATTCCTGTACACAAACTAATGAAGGCTACAACCAGGCCGTAGTTTGCTGCGGTGAAATCCTGCCCCAAGGATGCACACCACACTGCAACCCATCCTCCTGGAGGTACAACTGTGTGCATCCCACTAAACCCTGCCCTCTACCATCAGGATGGGTACGCTTCTCCTTTTCTGCCAGCTGTGTCAGGCACCCAGACTGCTAATTGAATCTTGACTGCATGAACCATAGTCAGGGCTTTATCCCATTACACCACCTAAGTTGGGTTAAGAATAGTTTCAGTAACTACAGTAGGCATAAAGGAAAGTCTAAGTATTCAATGATACTCTATCCTTGTGAAAAAACACTACTTCAGAAGAGTGTACTAATAGGGCCCAAAATTCAGAATTTGTTCTGGTTGAAGAATGACCAAAAGAGAAAAACAAGTCTTGCAGGATAAAAACTTCAATTCCACTTAGGATGCCAGCTTATACTGGAGAAGTTAGTGTTTCTCCAGGGCATAAGAGAGACTCAAGTAGGAGCAGGTTCATTTATAGGTGACCTTAAAGAATAATTAATATCTTTTAGAAGAGCTCTGTACACATTAAAGGATGCAAATTACAATGAATATTAGTCTTGGATAAAATTGGTTACATAAACTAAAATGCACCTTAATGGCAAAATAAAGTCCAGTCAAAGAATTGCAAAAGGTATTTTTAAACAAAAGTATATAGGCATTAAAAGAATCAAAACCTTTAGATTAAGCCCACACAGAAAAAATGGGACCACTTGCTTTTATATGCTTTCCAGGTATTAGGTTTCTGGGGAAAGTAGAATTACTGGCTACCAAATAAATCATGTAGTTAAATGTGCAAACTGAAGATCTGGGTGGGGCTTGCTAATGTGATTTGACAATTTGACAAGCAGGGATCTGAAGTATCAAAAGTGGAGAGGTTTGTCCAAAAGGTAAAGTATAGGTAAGGGGAAACTTATCAATACCAAGTGAATAACTTTCAACTTATGCTGTTTGACTTTCTGGATAAACTTTGCCATCAGGAGAACTGGGAGAAGTGCAAAGTAGTCTTCTGAGGACTTATTTCTGAATTACAGCATCACTGGGATACTTCCTAGTGTAGGGATGACAGAAAACAAGTTGCTGCACTTGTCTCTGGATGGAGAGTTACACATATCACAGCATGATTTCATATTTAAACTACAGAGGAGTTGAGGGACTGTGTGTGGTATTAGCAGGCAGTGGATAAACCTGCCAGTGAACTGGCATCACTTGGAATATGGTTTGCCACCAGAAAGTATGTCTGACATAGCCAGTTCTCAAACTCCCAGTGCTTTTCAACATCATGGACAGAAGGCATTCCCACGCTCCCTTGTTAATCTACCAAACTTTTGCCATCTCGTTAGAGCAATTGGGTTTCACACCCTGGGGCAGGGAAGTCCATAGTACACATGTGTATGCTGGCCACAGAGTGTGACCAGACACCTTAGGTGGTCTGCCATTGACAATGTTCCCACCATAAGGCAGATGCACCCATGATGACTGGAACTAGTGAGTGGTATCTAAAATGGAGTAGCTTGTATCAAGACCGAGCAAATGCCACTACCACTGCAAAAGAGGTTTACAGATCCTGGATATCTTGATTTGCTGGGACACCGATATGGATGAATGCGACCACTGAATTTGCAGCATCCACTGCAATACTCATAGTATTTTAGTAGTTTTACTATCTGGATTGCCACTGCCATCATTGCTAAAGATTTGACGCAAAGAGTTGGCAGCTGTAGATTGCAACTCAGTGAGTTGAGACCAAATGCTGGATAAGAAGGATTCTTTCTGAGGCAGACTGTACATGTCCAGACTGCAGCTTATAAATGTAAGCAACTGAAATTGACCCAGCTGAGGCTCCTCTGAGTTCACTTTGATCTCTAAGGACTGATGTACCTTTAAAAAGGACTCGAGAACAGATTTAGCCTGCTCAGGAAGGTATAGCTAGAAACTAGTCATCTGTGTAGGACAACATGTATACCCCTTTCAGTGTCTAGTTCGCTGTAGCTACAGGCATACATCTGGTGATCACCCTGTGAGCTGAGGAGAGTCCAAATGGAAGAATCTTGAACTGCTGATAACCGGATTACTCCTGGGAGCAAAGAGGAATTTTGGGCCCCTTGGATGAAGGCTGGCATCCTGCAGAACCAAAGAAAATCAAACAGCTGAGTGACATGGAAGGATGGGACTATGTGTTCAAGCCACTTAAACTTTAGATAGGCCTTTCCTCTGGCACTAAAAACAACCTAAAATTGTATTCTAATCTTCTCTGGTCTGGTAGGGCCACTTGGACAGCTCTTATTGCTACACAAGAAGGCTAAAAACTCATTTTCTTGCTGAAATTTTCTGATGAGGTTGTGTAGTGGGATTGTACTTCCTCTGTATATTACTATAGTTATCAACTATGCAGATGGTGTGCAATGAAATTGTACATCCATTACTGTCCTTATCCGCCTGTGATGGGTAGCCACGCAGAGAGGTTGACAGACAAACATTCCTGATTACCTGCAGAGTGGGACAGTCAGGAAAGCAGTCATGGATTCTGTTACTGCCTTGCCAGAAGGGGTGAATCAGTTACTCCTACTCCTTTTTGGGGGGGGGGGGTGACTGTTCTGGAAAGAGCCATTGTAAATCTTGTTTCTTCATGACCTTTGATTTTGCTGCTGCTAACTAATCCTGAAGCATAACTTTTAGGATGCAGAGAAGTCCATGCCAAAAGGTGCATTAGAGAATCTGAAATCTGACACAAACAGCTGTGAGTACTTTACTCTCTTCTTACATAGTCAAGAATAGTTTGCTGTCTTTCTACATGGCCCTCCAGGAGAGATTTAACCTACTGCCAAGTGGAACCCAGAAAATATGAAATTAACTGATCCATGGATATAGCATCGTTTTACATCTACTTCCATTTGATGCTCACAGCTTCTTAAGTCATTGTCAAGTTTTGGGGGACTGACTTCTCTAGTCAAGTGACTCAACAAATAATGGTCAGCATAAGAAAAGGGAATGTAAGCCGCGGTGGTACAGCGGTAGCGTTGTTGCCTCACAGCAAGAGGTTCTCCTGTTCGAGTCATGGCTGGAGTGCCTTCTGTGTGGAGTCTGCATGTCCTCTCCGCGGTAGAGTGGCCTCCAAAAGACATGCGTGAATGGGTGTGCCTTCGCTGAAAGTTGGGCGTTGGGCTGGCAACTCGGCACCATAAAAAATCTACTGCCAATCATTAGCAGACCAGAGTTCCACTGTGGCAACCCCTGACCGGGAAAAGCCGAAAAGACAAACATAAGAAAGGGAATATATAAACAACAAGCTGACATGAAAACGGTTAAATCTAGGAAGTCCTGCACTGGAGATATTAATCACATTCAGTCATCTGTTATTCATATTTACCTTTATAATGCAAACAGCTACAAGTTACTGAGGGGCATTGTGTGAAATGTCATTGTGGAATACAGAAATACATAGTCACTGTTCACATGTAATACACTAGAGTGCAGCTATTTAAATTATGAAAGCATATATTTCCATATGTATAGGACAAGTAGCTGTAAGGCAGTTTGAGTAGCAAATTGCAAGAAAAAAAGTCAGGTAAATAGCCAAGATATATTTAAAAGGTGGTTACACTTGAGGATGAAGCAGCTAATGCTGCTTACTGCAGGATTATGGTATAACACCACCTACAGTAGTACTCTGGCAGCCTTGGTGTGCTCTAGCTTACTGCAGTATAGTACACTATACTAACAAATGTTTGCAGCCATCAGTAATTGTTCTATAGAAATCAATTTAAGACGCTCACCAGAATAGCAGAACAGAGTAGAGAGGAAAAGTACAGTTTTGTACCTACCATAAATGAAGATGTTCGTGTGTAGATACTGCTGCAGTCATTACACTTGGGTTATCCTGCCGCCAGGCGGTTCCCCAGTCGGCCTGAGTTCCAAAGTCTTGGTCCGGCGTCAGTTGCTGTCTCTTCTTCCTTGACGTCAGTGCGACAGGGGTGTATAAGATGCAGCCAACGCCATTTTCTTCAGTTTTTCTTGCCCCAGATGTCAGGTGCCTCTAAATATGTAGGCAATTGCAATTGCTAATAAAACATATATAAGAAAAGCAAAAAACAACTTACAGCTACCAGCAAATACTCCCCATAGGTAGTAAGGGTAGAAGACATAGATATGTACCAACCAGTAAGAGGGGAAGGAGGGAGGGTAACCTGGACTGCAGCAGTGTCTACACTCGAACATCTACATTTATGGTAGGTACAAAACTGTACTATGTTCATCATGTGTTACTGCTGCAGTCATTACACTTGGGTGGAATCCCAAAGCTGAGGTAGGGAGGATGGATCTATAAGGCATTAGGGGTGGCTATAAGGTCCTGCAGCACAGCAGTGGCAAAGCCAGCTCTGGATTTGGAATATAAAGGCAAATGATAATGTTTGGTGAAGGTATGTACAGAACTCCATGTTGCTGCTTCTAAAATATCCTTGGTAGGCACTCCTCTGAAGTAGACAGTTGAAGTGGCTGTTGCCCTGGGAGTGAGATCTAATGCTGCTAGGTACAGGTTTCCCGTGGTGGGTATAGCAAAAACGTATACAGTGAGCTATCCATTTTGAAATAGTCTGCTTTGAAATGGCTTTTCCCTGTGCTCCTGCAGCGTATGCTACCAATAATTGCTCAGATTTTCTGAAAGCTTTGGTTTTGTCCAAGTAGAAGCGTAATTGTCTGTGAATGTCCAAGGAATGTAGTAGTCTCTCTCCTTTGTTCTGTGGTTTTGGATAAAAAGTTGGCAAGTGAATAGTTTAGTTTAGAGCCACACTTGATATTACCTTAGGCATAAACGTAGGGTTAGTTCTTAAGGACACCTTGTCCTGGTGGAAGATGAGGAAAGGTTCCACTGCCATTAGTGCCTGTAATTCTGAAACTCTTCTTGCTGATGTTATTGCCAGTAGCAGAGCAGTCTTCCAAGAGATGTATTTTAATTCTGCTGCATTAGCTGGCTCAAAAGGAGGTAAAGTTCATTTTTCCAAAACAAAGTTGAGGTCCCAAGTTGGTTTTGGTGCTCTACGGGGCACAGTCTCAAGTTTTTAGCCCCTCTGAGGTACTGTTTGAGCAAAGGATTTGAAAAAATTGGTGGATCCATGTTGTAATGAGCAGAAATGGCTGAGGCATGAATCTTGATGGATGAGAAGGAGAGACCCTTGTCCAGCATCTCAGTTAAGTATTGAAGTATCTGAGGAATGTTTGGGACAAGAGGGTCAAGGCTGTGTGCTTGGTTCCAGGCACAGAATCTGTTCCATTTATCAGAGTAGGCTCTCCTGGTGCTAGGCCTTCTGGCCTCCAGAATGACATCCATAACAGCTTTGGAGAAAGGCAATGCTTGCTTGGTTAAGGAATTTTCCATGCAGCTAGATTTAAGGTCTTTAGCTGGCTGTGAAGTATCCGATTGCTGTGTTGTGTCAACAGCTGTGGGATTTGAGGCAAAATCCAGGGTGGTTTTTGTGCTAAGTTCTTTAAGATTGGGTACCAGTGCTGGCATGGCCAGTCTGGTGCAATCAGGATCATCTTTGGCTCTTCCTGCCTGGCTTTTATGAGTACCTTTGGAAGGAGAGGTAAAGGAGGGAAAACATATACTTGTTTTTTCCAGCTGAATGAGAGGGCATCCACTTTCCCTGCTTGTGGATGGTAGCTCCTTGTGCAGAATTTCTATAGTTGGCAGTTCATTGGGGATGCAAAGAGATCTAGGTCTGGTTTCCCCCAGTTTTGTGCTATCATTCTGAATATTAGTGGACTCAATTGCCATTATTGAGGATCCATGATGTTTCAGCTTAAGTCGTTTGCATGTGCGTTTTTCTCTCCTGGCAGGAATTGTGCCTGCAGATGAACTTGGTAGTTTAAAGCTGTGTTCCACAAGTTCATGGCTTGTCTGCAGAGGGGGTAGGAGTGTGTGCCCCCTTGCTTGTTTATGTACCACATAACTGTGGTGTTGTCTGTCCTTAGTAGTAGTGGTCTTGGATGTAGCAGATCCTTGAAAGATAGAATTGCATTTTGTACAGCTAGCATCTCTGATTGATGTGGAGATGTCAATGTTCTGCGGGCCACTCACCCTGAATACATTTTCCTGCCATGTGTGCTCCCCAGGCGTAATCCGATGCATCTGTTGTCAGTGTCTGCCTGGCTGTGGGTTGAGTAAAAGGCTGTCCCTTGTTGAGGTGACAAGCCTGAGCCCACCATTGAAACTCCTGTTGTAGGCAAGGAATTAGTGGTATAACTGTTTCCAAATTTTGACAGTGTTGAGACCATACACTCTTTAGGTACCATTGTAGTTTCCTCATATGCAGTCTAGCATATGGAATTAGTAGTATGCAAGATGCCATGTAACCCAAGGCCTGCAGAATTTTTCTTGCAGGGAGTTGGGTCTTTGCCATTAAATGAAAATACTGAGTCAGTTGTCCTTGCTTGTCTGGCGTGAGATAAGCCATCTGGGCCGTTGTGTTTAAGCTGGCACCCAGGAATATTATCTGTTGTGAGGGCACTAGTTTTGATTTCTTTTCGTTTACTGTGTACCCCAGGCAACTTAATAACTTTTTACGTACGCCAGATGCTTTAGAAGAATGTCCTTGCTCTCTGCTTGATCAGGCAGTCGTCCAGGTATGGGTAAATTTGAATTCCTTTTTGCCTGCAAAATGCAATTACTGGTTCCAGGCACTTTGTGAAGACCCTGGGAGCAGTAGATAAGCCAAAGGGCAGTGCAGAGAATTGATAGTGCATTGAACCTGCTAGAAATCTGAGGTATCTTCTGCAGTTTTGTCTGATAGGGACATGCAGGTATGCCTCTTTGAGGTCCAAAGTCACGAGCCAAGCTTTCTTGCCCAGCATGGGAAGTTGCTGTAGTGTCAACATTTTGAATTTTGGAATATCCAGGTAAGTATTCAGAGAAGAAAGGTCCAGAATGGGTCTCCAGGCTTTGTCCTTTCTGGGAACCAGAAAGAGTCGAGTAAAATCCTTGTCCTTGCTCTTGTGGTGGTACCTTTTGAATAAGCTCTCATGTCCATGAGTGCTGCAATCTGTTTTTGAGCCTCTGCCCATTGATTTGGTGGCAGATTTGGCATTCCTTTTAACCTTGGAAGAGTGTGGAAGTGGAACCTGTAACCTTGAGATATGATGTTGAGAACCCATTTGTCTTTGTTGATGCAATGCCAATTGTGATCGAAAAGAGCCAGTTTTCCTCCTAAGGGGGCTGCCAAGAGAGAACTGTTTGGCAGCTGTAGTGGGAAGTCATTGAGACTATTTTTTTATAGGGTTGAGGTCTGTCTTCCCCTTCTTTCTGGCCTGGAGTACCCCATTGTCGAGGTCTGTAAGGGCCTTGTGTCTGACCTCTACCTCTTGGACGTCTATATCTGCCCCTTTGAGGTCTGTCTGACTGGAAAGGACCAATTTTTTGTTGGCCAATTTCTGCTAAAACGAGGAGGTTGAACCTGTAAGAAATCTTTGACCGTTTGCATAGATTTTGCCTTATCTTCCATCTTTTTTAATACCTCCTCTGCCTTAACTCCAAACAACACATCCTGCTGCAAAGGTGCATCCAGTAATTTGGCCTTAACATGATCTGGTAGCGTATGTTCCTTTAACCAAGCATGCCTTCTAATGACAGAGCCTGTAACTGCTGCTCTACAGGAGACCTCTAATGAATCAAAACCACATTGCAAAGTATGTTTTCCCACTTGTTCAGCTGCATGCAATAAATCCTGCATTTCTTTCAAATTAGGAGGATCAGAATCTGGAAGCATCTTTTGTTTCAACTGAGACATTAAAAATTGCTGATATTTCAGCATGTGAAACTGGCAATTCAAGGCTCTCATGGCTAAAGTTGCAGATGTATAAATTTTCTTGCCCCATCTGTCTAATGCTCTGGAATCTTGGTCAGAGGGGACTGGGTTTTTAGCTGACGAGGCCTTAATCCTTTGGGTCCCTGAGAAATAGTTTCAGGGTCAGCAACAGGCTTTTGTATAGAAATTTGTGAGAGTCAGGGACTCTTAATATCTATCTGGCTTAACTGGGGCTGGTGGTAAGGAGTCAGGGTTTAAGCTGGATTCAGTGTATACATCATCCACAATATCTAGCACTGGCGGAATAGCAAAGGGTCTGTGTTGAGGCAATAAAAGGAAGTCTCTCAGCCTTTTCTTGGATTCTGAGTAATCCTGGCCTTCCCAGTGGAAATGCTCCCTCATGGTATGCAAGGTCTCCCCAAAGTAGTAGTCCTCAGGCGGAGAGGCTGATGGAATTGATTCCTCAGCATCAGAATCCTAATAAGGGGGTAAGGAATACCCTAGGTCTGAGGATGAGTCAGAGGAAATGGACACCTGGTCTGAAGATTCATAGTCTGCATCTTGTCTGGAGGGGGTTGGGACCCTCTGATCAGGGTGATTAGGTCTTCGGCCATTTTTAGCATTTGTTTCTTAGGCATGGAAGCCTGCCCTGGAGATTGCTGTGTCTGTTTCTTTGCTTTTAAGGGAGGCTTAGACTTAACAGAGGGTTTAATAGTTAACTGGGTAGGTCTGAAAACACCCTCTGAAGCTGTGGATTGTTAAGCTACTTCGGTTCCCTATGTAGGATTAAGTTCGGTAATCTGAATACCAAGAGCATCCGAAGGCCCAGCCAGCTCCACGTGGGAGTCGGAGGCGGTCTGTGGTTCTACTGAAGCGTTCGTCAGGGACTGCATAGGCTCCTCGCTAAAAACCGGAGAACCGGCAACCAGCCTAGAAGAGGCCTCGTCGTCAGTCTTGGGCCTCCGATGCCTGTCCTTTTTATGAATTCTGGTCGTCGGTAGTTCCGACGGCATGGTGCAATTAAATTTTCTGCCAAAATAATGTCGGGCAAAATCAAACCGACGTTTAATAGTGCACTTGTTAAACCTAGCACAAAACCGACAACCAGTGACGTCATGGTCTGGGCCTAGGCATGGGATACAGTAGGAGTGGAAATCCCTATGAGGTATTTGCTTCCCACAAGAAATACAATTATTAACTTTTACTGACATTGGTCTGAGGCAAGAAAAAGTTTCCCCAACGGGGTACTTAGCTTTTTAGAAGACTTTGGTTCTGGATTCGGAATGAAAATCTCAGGAGTCAGCCGACCGGCACTGGCGAACTGCTTCTGCTTCGGGCACCGCGTGGCAAGACGTCAGGGAAGAAGCGACAGCAACCGACACTGGTCCAAGACTTTGGAACTCAGGCCGACTGGGGAACCGCCTGACGGCAGGATAACCCAAGTGTAATGACTGCAGCAGTGTCACACGAACATCAGCAAGCCATAACAAAACAGACTTCATACCCTGCCAGGCTGTACAGCTCTGTGCACAGCAATAAACCACTTAGTCATTCAAAACCCTTTACTGCTTTCAGCTTCGGGGATCATAAACCAGTCTACATCCAATGTTCAGAGTCTTCCTTGTCACACAAGCCATTCGAGAGCCTACAAAGAATTTCAAAGTTTGCTCATCACTGGAAAGAATGATAAATGTAAGTAGTGGAGTGGGTGGGATCACATGCAGTGGTATGCATGATCACCCTCTGTACTGATGCAGTTTGGTATACTAGAAGGAGAGAGAGGGGACTGGAAAAAAATCCTGGACAATGCCAGCTATGCACTGATATTTCAGTAACAGTGGGGAAAAGATAAGAGCCTAGGAAAATGGGAGGATGGGAAGGGCTTAAAAGGATCAAATCAGCTTTCCTGTCTTCATCCAAGGTTTTGAGAAGGGTACCAAAAAATCCAAGGTTTTGAAAAGGGTACCAGAAAAAACTTTGTGAGGGTTAATCATATGCTAACATACAGTTCAAAATTTCCCATATGCTTACATTTTATCTGGCATCTTTTTTAATAATAATATAATTGAGAACAGTAATCAGTAAACACAGATGCTGTCTGTTCTCCCATCCTTTAAATGCAAACTGTCCAACCCACCCCCACCCCCAGAAAAAAAGAAGCTCGATGCTGTTACAAAGAGAATAGGTAAAGTAAAACCTTATCCAGTTCCATGCTTACCTAAACTTGTCTGAAACAGTGATTTAAAAAAAAAATCTATGAAGTGGTCTTAGCACAGTGTGTCTTCACTGCAATAATAAATGGATACAAGTTCTGCCAATAAAT